>NC_141702.1:4160732-4398232 GCF_971803275.1 Cyanistes caeruleus
CCTTTGTGGGACTGATCAAGGCCTGTGGTTGGAAAAGCAGCTTTCTCACCCATTTTAGAGGGTGTTGGGCAGCCTGTGGGGGACACATTTTTGAATGAACACTGCAGAGATCTACTGGATTGGCACCCAGCGTATCACATTCCTGAGTTTTGCAGAACGTTTCAGGAAATCTGGCAAATAATCAGTTTATTGGTGTTTATGCATCAGGTTTCTGTGACACTTGTTTTTTTTTTAGCTGTCTTTCTTCAAGCATGAGATTTATGTAATCATGCAGTGTATGTGCAAACATATCTGTGCGTTATTTCCCTCCCAGTCCTTTGAAACACTTTTTAAATTTTAAACTGAAGTAGTAGAGTGATAAGTCCTCAAAGTAATAGATTCCTACAGGTTTAAAAAAGTTTGTGTCTGTGAAGAAAAAATGAGTGAATCTCTCTGTCCCCCCCAAAGTGGGTTATCTGTTTGGAGTCCTTTGGTTACCAAGAAACGTTCTCTGGAGAGAAACTGCAGTTTCGTATCTCAGCTAAAGGAAAAATCCTTTTGCACACTGGTTCAGGGCAGGAAATCCAGTCCCACCCGTGCAGTATAGCAGTGGTTCCACTTGGCCTGGAACTGTTTTCTTTACCTCCTGATTCTCCTCTGCTGTGGCACTGAAAGATGTGTCCACATGGCACTGAGGGACATGGTTTAGAGGGACTTTGTGGTGTTACATTTACACTTCCACTTGATCTCAGGGGTCTTTTCCAAAGTCAAACCTCCATGGCCTTCCCAGTCAGTAACCAAATTGTCTCCTTGCTGCTGTTTGGCCTTACCTGAAACCTAGACCAAGGCATTTAATCAGTTCTTTGGCAGATGTTGTCCAGCTGCAAGGAGATTGTCATAGACCAATGGCCTTGATCCAAGAGTACCACTGATTTCAAGCAATCACAGTTTGACAGCCCATAATTTAACTTTTCATTATATTACCTGATTTTCAGTTGCTTCTACTTTTATATTTTATTTTATTTCATACCCTATACTTTTATGTTTTTTGCTACACTAGACGCTTTTCTTTTTCCCTGATAGATTTATGCCTGGGGAAAGATTTTGTCTGAAAGTTTGCTCAGAAATGGCTCAGCTGAAATGAACAAAGTGAAGCTTTCTTTTGGTGTGTGTTAAAAACAAATCTCTAAACTCTAGAACCTATGGCCTTGCAGTGGAGGTTGAGGGTTATCAGGGAAAAAACTCTGTGGTCAGTGAATTATTTTCAATCCACAGTCCTTGTGAAAAACTGTCTCCAGAACTATTTGTGAAATTAAATTGCTTAGATTCATTAATTTCTCATGTTCTTTGAAAGATCTGAGCCATGTCTATCACTTGTGAAAATTTCAGTTCCCGCTCTGCTGCATTGTTTGAAGCACAGACATCAAATGCTTTCCTGAGTATTTGGAGCCTCAAACCCCTCATTTTAGTTCCCTTGCACTGCATCTGCTAATTAACAAAAGAATTCTGGGCACTTTGTGACCCTTGCTGCTGCCTAAGGGCTGTGTCCCCAGGAGGCAAACATGTGTTGTGTCCTGACTTTATAGACTGGGTTGGGCAGGAGCCAAGGGATTACACAGAGTCCTCTGGGGTGGAATGGAGAAGAAACCTCAAAGTTTAACCAGCAACAAGTATGGCATCCACTGGGAAAAAGCTGGTTGGGTGTTGACTCACCAGCCTTATTATTAAAGCACCTAGCACAGTTTAGCTTGTGCAGGATTAAGATTTTTGTGTGTGCCCATGTGTGACTCTATTATTTATAAGATCAAGTTTCACTTGCAAAAACCAAAAAAGAAAACAAAAAAACCCCAAAAACACCCCCAAAAAACCCAGAAAACCACTAGAAAGTTTTAATTGCAGTTTTGAGAAGAGATGGAGAATGAGAAGTGCAAAATCCCTTGTCATTAATATGATGAGCAATGACCTGGGAAAATAATCTTTTTTCCTTTCCCTGTAATTCCAGCCTGACTCTGATTCAGAGTGAACCATGATGGTCTGTTTGTGTGTATGCAAACATTTGTGTTTATACACACACACACAGGCACTGTCCTCGCAACTGTTCTTGGGAGCGTTTCATCATTTTTTCCTCTTATCTTCCAAATATTAGCATTTAATGAAATACACATTTCCTTCATTTATCTTGAACCTACTCCAAGGCCAGCAAATACCAGAACCTCAAATGTTATGACAGGATAGATTCTTTATTGGTTTGTTTTCTTTTCATTCTTTCTGTTTTCACTGTGATTTTAATTTTTTTTTAAAGAAGATTATAGACCCTTATGTTCCAGCTCAAGGAACCTGGCTTCCAACTGAGGTACACAAATATGTCCAAAAAAATGTCCCTGAGACCCATCCAATGCAGACAGCTGTGCAGCAAACAGGAAATTGAGGAAGTCAGGTTCATCAGAAACACAGGATTTCCTTCATGGATGTTTTAGATAAAGCATCTTTAACTTTTCCATGCTGGATCAGTGTTGTAAAAGAACCGTGAGAAGAGCAGGGGAATTGTCTCCCTGTGCTTTGATATCGGGGATGTAAAAGTATAAGTGAAAATCTGAAAGGTTCTTGTGGGGACTATCACACCTTGACCACATTGCCATGGTTCCAAGCAAGCCCTCACTTGTCTGTCTGTGCTCTGGGCTGGCAGGGCAGGAGTCAGCTCTGAACCAGGAGTTGTGTCACTGGGACATACAAAAGCAGGATTGCTAAAGATGTCTGTGCACCTGAGGTTTGAGGAGGGGTCCCAGATACTGAATGGAATCATTGAATGGTTTGGGTTGGAACGGACTTTTAAGACCAGCTCTTTCCAACACCTGCCATGGGCAGGGACACCTTCCACTATCCCAGGCTGTTCCAAGCCCTGTCCAACCTGGCCTTGGACACTTCCAGGGGTCCAGGGGCAGCCACAGCTTCTCTGGGCACCCTGTGCCAGGACCTCAGCACCCTCACAGTAAAGAAGTCACTTGATTACCCTGTGAAATGAAGATAATTCTCCTTTTTCCCTCCACTCATTAGTTTGGAATGACTCTTGACAATTCACTGTCAGGAATTACAGAAGTGTCTATGTGGCATCTGGTTTGGTGTGATTCCAAACTAGTTTGAGTCCACTATGAAACACTGGGAAAAATTACAAACTGGTGATTAGCAATGTTCCTGTAGTTTAATAAATCAGGCAAGCACTTAGATGTTGCCTGTGTGACCTCAGCTTGCCTTGCTCTCCTCTTTGTGCTTTTAAATTTTGACAGTCTTTGTCTGCTTTGTCAGCTTTCACGATCACACCAAGAAGCCAGCAATTTGACTCGTTTGGCCCAAAATATTTTTGCTCTGGAGAGGGCTCAGAGAAGGCTGTGGGGATACCTTATTTTGGCCTTTCAGTACTAAAAGGGAGCTTTTAAGAAAGATGGGGGCAGATAATTTTAGCAGCTCCTGCTGCAATAGGACAAGGGATGATGGTTTTAGATAAGGAGATGGTCATCTTAGATTAGATATAAGGGAGAAGTTTTTACAATGAGGGTAGTGAAACACTGGCAACAGGATGTCCAGAGAGGTGGTGGCTGCTTCATCCCTGGAAACGTTCAAGGTCAGGTTGGACATGGCTCTGGTGTAGGTTGTCTCTGGGTGATATTCCTTAACCATGAGGGTGGTGAGGCTCTGGCCAAGGTTATCCAGCGAAGATGTGACTGCCCCATCCCTGGAAGTGTCCAAAGCCAGTCTGGATGGGAACTGGAGCAACCTGGGTTAGTGGAAGGTGCCCATGGCAGGGGGTGGAACAGGATAATCTTCAATGTCCTTTCTAATCCAAAGCATTTCAGGATTCTAGGATTCTATGACATGCACACCAAAAATCAGCAGGAAGTGCACAGCCATCCATTCCAGTTTCAATCATAGTGTGCTCAGGACTATGACTTAATAGAGCATTTTAGCTTAATGAAGCTAAAAGTGTTGAAAGCTCTGGCCAAGAGGTTGCTACACGCAAAAGCTGAATTTCACAGAATAATTACTGAGACAAAACATGCAAAATCTTCATTTATAAAGCATAGCTTTGATAAAGATGTCATCACTCTACCAAAGTTCAAAGCACATGTGGTTGACAGTATGTGCACCACGGGGTTCTCAGGATATGTAGCATGAGTATAATATAATGCTTAGTTAAAATAATTAGTTGAAAAGAACATATTAATTTCCTAGTGAATTTTTGGAGAAACAGCTCAGTGCTTTGGAAGAAGAAAAGTTATTAGCTGAAGTTTTGTGTAAGAAACTGGAAAATAAATATTTTCATCTGGGGTAGTTATGTTGAATACTCAACTTTAGATCATGCCAAGGACATGTTTATTAACTTAACTTGTAAAAATTTATATTCATTTCAATATAAAAATATGGAAATATGTTATGATAAATATAAATATATTTATGAATATACATGTTTATAAAATAATTCCACATTCTCCAGTTGCTGGGAAAAGAGACACACAACCAGTGAGGCAGCTGCCACAGCATCATAAGGTGCTTTTGAAGAAATTTTCAATCAAAATATGTGGGCTTTTTTTCTATTTTCTTTTTTTCTTTTTTTTCCTCTGTTGTAGGCATGCTAAATTGACAACAGCACCTCATCTTTTCTTAGAAAATAACTTGGCAAGACAAGGTAACTTTGCAACTTCAGTTTGCCCCACAATGGAAGTCATGGACCTGTACAATATATTTGACTTCTATGTCCTTGCTTTTTCTTTGCCTTTATCTTTCCTATTCTTTTTTACAAACCTGTGTAACTGCCCAATAATTCTAATTTCAAATGGTCCTATTTTGTGGTTGCTTGGAAAAGGCAACTTGAATTAAAACTTTGGCATAGATCTTTCTTAAGGGACCAATATAGAATTTAACTTCTGTGTTTGACAAGCTAATTGGCCAAGGTTTAAAACCATCAGTTATGCAATAAAAGTGCATGTAATTAATTAAAGGGAGCTGATTATTTTCAGTCGGCTCTGTTCCTGAAACATCCTCCTACTCATTAATAAACTTTGTTCCTGGGGTGGTTTTTCTGAAATTAATAAGCACATTGCAAAACCAGGGTAAGCCTGTCTCGTTGTTTGCTTCCCATGCTCACCAGTTGCAACAGTTGCTGGACTGAAAATGAAGTCACATTCCTATGAAATCCATATTGCAAGAACAACCTTTTCTTCTGTGGGATTTACAGAATCACAGAATCCTTTAGGTTGGAAAAGTCCTCTAAGGTCATCAAGTCAAACCAGCACTGCCAAGTCCACCCCTAAACCATGTCCAAAACTCTGAACACTTTCAAGGATGATGATTCCACCACTCCCTGGCTGGCCTGTTCCAATGCCTGACCACCTTTTCTGGGAAGAAATTGTTCCTCAGACAGATTATAGAATTAGCTGATGAAAAGCACCAAGGAGGTTCAAGGTTGCACAAAAAAAAAAAAAAAAAAACAAATATGAAAGAAATAGAAGATACATCTCTATTGGATAAATAGTTGGAGAAAAAAAAATTCTTGGCAAAAAGTTTCCTAATTTTCCTAAGCTGTGAGAGTCCTTGGATCTTCTTGGACCTCTTGGTGCAACTTGTGATAAATTAATTAAATTTTCTGTCCATGTCTCATTCTGAGGACTGACCACAATTAAAATCACAGTTCACATTGGAGCAGAGCTGGGTTGTCCCTGGTCTCTATGCCTTAGGAGATGAACACAACTGCCTTTTCATCTCTGGAGAGGAAGCTAAGAGATAAAAACAGCAGGATGTGTTGGGAATGAAACCAGGTTGAGCTGCCCTTGTTATGGGGTGGAGGAATAGGCACTGACACTTGTTGAGAACTTTTCCTGTTCTTTGAATAATGATCTGGGTTAGAAGGGATCATAAAGGTCATCCAGTTCCACTTTCCACTAGCCCAGGTTGGTCCAAGCTCTGTCCAACCTGGCCTTAGACACTTCCAGGGATCCAGGGGCAGCCACAGCTTCTCTGGGCACCGTGTGCCAGGGCCTCACCAACCTCTAAATAAACAATTTACTCCTACTACCTAATCTAAATCAACTCTTCTTCATCTTAGAGACATTTCTGGTCCTATCTCTATACGCTCTTGTAAAAAGTACTTTTCCTAATCCCCTTTTTGATACTGCAAGGCTGTTATTAGGTTTCCATAAAAGTTATAAATTATTAGATCTGTAAGTAAAATCAGTTGAAATAATTTTTTTCAGTGCAGGAAAATTATATGATATCCCCCTTACTCTTTGAAACCATAGAGTAAGAAATCTAAATCAAATTTAGAGAAACTATTCTGCCCAGCTGCCTGTGCAACCAGCTTCAGGTGGCTGCTTTGGATCCTTGTTCATGGAGGGAAATCAACCTTCCCTCTCCAGACCCCAAGGGTGCAAACTTCCTCAGTCACTCAAACCTGAGTCTGAAGGAAGAAGGAAGTCCAATTCAAGTCAGTGACCACACATAACAAAAACCATCCCTTGCTCTTGGGAAGGCTGAGTCTCTCTGGGAAAAGCTCTGACTCCATGTATGCCTGAAGAGCTCCCCAAAGAACAGAACCCCAAAACCAGTCAGAGATGAAATACAAGTGCAGGGCTAATTACAGCAGTGTTCTGAAGACAGGAATCCTACAGAACTCCAGGAATGGCTTTAAAAAGTCAGATTCAAATTTTAGCATGTTTTTAGTGTAGTGTTGGAGGCAGTGGCTGCTTTGGGAAAGTAATCAGCATTTATAGCCTGATTTCTTTTTTCATACCCCCTGTTTTCCACAGCAGCCATTAATTCAGGATGGTTTGACCTGAAGGTAAAACACATTCCTGTACTCTTTGTTTATGTATCCTGTCTCACCCAATCTTTTAGCCACTCAAACCTCCAGTGGCAAAGTATCCGAGAATTTGTGTGACTGACAACTTCTGGGCACGAAGAGATCCTTAGGAATTCTGATTGATAGCGAGCACCTCCACATATTATTACAGACTGAAAAAGTCACTTGTGTTCTCTAACAGCTTTTGGATGTTTTCTGGGGTTGTTTTTGCTGTTCTCTGCAAAGTGAGCATGGGTCCCCATTCAGTAGAAATAAGTGTAGAAGTTTGTAAACTTTTACTGATTTTATGTAGACGTTGTTTTCAAAGAAGCCCTTTGTAACTAATAACTCTTCACTGCAGCCCTGGAAGGCTCACAAGTTATGGGATGGTGGTTTAGGCAAGAGGGTGGGTGGGAAAAAGTCAATAATAATACCAATAAAAAAGCCATATTTCTGATCAAAGCAGCAAGTGCTTGAATAAAGATTATATTAAAAAGAGAAAAATGTAGAGGTCTTGTTAATACCTTTGGGTTAGTGTCCAGTTATGTGGATTTTCCCTCTAGTGCTTATTCTGGCATTCATTAAAGCCTGATAAGTTACATAGAAACACTTGAAAGAATGATTAGAAATGCTATGTGTGAATAATAGAATTGCTTAAAGGGAAATGGAAATTCTTAAAGGGAAATGCATACTGACATGGAAAGTGAACTTGTGCAATTTTCTCATTGTCCAGGGTTATTATCTTATTCTTCTTATTTTGAGGGTGTTGAATTTGTATCCTTTTATGTTCACAGTTTGGGAGCTGCTTAGGGAAATAATTTTGCTGCAGCAGGATTCAGATGTGCAGAAGGTTTTTTGAAAAGCAAAAGTGTCTTTTTTCTGGTGTCTTACTTTGGGAGGCTGAGGCTCAAGTTTGAAGAGGAAGGGAATTAAAAAGAGAATAATTCCAAACTAACACAGGGCTTTCCTCTCCATCCTCCTGTGCTCTTGGGGTGAAAGTCCTCATAATTCAGTTTCAGATGACTTTTCACAGGTGTTTCTTGGTAAATAGGTCCAAGAGAGTCCATCTTTACAAGGAAAGGGCATCTTGCTAACAGGAATGACAAGGGAACCCTTCGTGTTGCAGGAAATAATGCAGCCAACACCTTCAGGAGGCTTTTTGCTTGAGTAAAGGCTTATTTCTTGTTTACTTGGTGTTGTTATTGAACCAGAGCAGAGTATTAACGGCTGCAACAGCAAGCACTGGAGGTTAAACCAAAATTAACTTGTATGCCATGAGAACATGTTCTATTCCTTTGCTCTGCTCTTCATGTTACAGAAATAATATATCAGCACTGAGGCAGAGGGGAGCAGAGCTGATCCTGTGGTTGAATTAGGAAGTCAAGCTATGAAGCCCTAATCTAAACTGTGGGATAATGAGATGTGAGAGGATTTTCTGAGGTCCACTGCTGATCACATCGTGTTTGTTTAGCAAGATGGGAGTGTTTTCACTGAGATAAAAGCTTAGATATTGTCGAGAGAAGTTTCAAAACCAACCTTCAATACTTTAAGCCACAGTGATTTAATGGGACATGGAAAAGCATTTTTTAAGCCATTCTGAGGTTTTTTGCTCTAGAGGAGCTATATGTGGGTATAACATTGACATGCCTTTCCTTGCCAATGTTATCCAATGGAATCTGAGAAGAGTTTTTCCCTTGTATTTTCTTTTTCAACAGTGTGGTCAAAAAAATTCTCTAAATCAGAGGACGAAACCCTGCATCTCTGATCTCAATGTCTGTGTTGACACAGCTCTCAAAGAAGGGGCTGTGGAGAAACTCAGGACTCAGTCATCTCCCAGATCCATCCACCTTTCACCCCACAGAGACCACACAGGTAGATGATGGCAGAGCAGCAACACCTGAGGTCACCCACTGACAACAGGTCCAAAGGTCCTTCATGGTCTGCAAAGACTTCAAGCAAACTGAGGCTCAGAAAATCGTATTGTGTTCTGAAAACTGATTTTTGTCTTATTTCTAGGACCTGTAATTCCTGGTTTATTGCTGCTGTGGACAGTGGGTCAGGTCTTGCACTGTGCTAAGGAGAAGGTGTAGATGTATTTTGAATATTATGTATTATGCATAGGATTACACTAGCTTGATTTTCCAAAAAGACATTCAGGGTAAACTCAAAAGATTCATCTTGCCTACCTGAAATAATCTCTCTCTCCCTAAGACTGGTGTCTAAGGTACATAATTTTCCCGTGTAAGGTGTTGATTTCTCTCAGCTGAAGGAGTCAAGCTCAGGCTCCGACACTCATGTAAAAACACACAAATATATAAACTAGAAAAAAAGCCAGACCTAGGAGAAAGCATTTGCATGTAGACTATTCCCCATGGGGATGGGCATGTTCTCTGAATTGGTTTTGTAAGATTCCATCATAATTTTGCTGGTGAAAATGCAGCAATGCAAAACCATGGCCTTCTGAGGATGGCACAAGGCATCAGGGTTGGATTTCCTGGTGAGATCTGGAAGAGAGACTCACTTCTTTCTGACTGAAAGGTGGGAGGTTTAGATTAGATTTTAGGACAAAATACTTCTCTGAAAGGGAGGTGAGGCCCTGACACAGGCTGTCCAGAGAAGCTGTGGCTGCCCCTGGATCCCTGGAAATATTCCAGACCAGGCTGGATGGGGTTTGGAGCAGCCTGGGATAGAGGAAGGTGTCTCTGCCCATGGCAGGGGTTGAAACGAAATAATCTTTAAGGTCCCTCCCCACTCAAACCAGTCTGTAACTCATGATTTTACTTTTATCACTTTCCCTCCAATCCCTGGGCTAATTCAGTATCAAATTTTAGGTAGATTGGGTTATTTTAACAATACATTGAGCTGATTGGTGAACTACATAAAGCTCCTTCTGTTGCCAACAGAATTATGCAAAAGTTGAGCAATATTAAAGAATTATAATCTGCATTTTTGTAAAACCAATATCACTCTCAGTTTTTCTGTAAAAAAATATTTTAACCTTAACCTTAAATACACACCTTAAATGCACATTTTAACTCAATGTTAAACATGGCATTTTATGTGTTTATAATACCTGAAACAAAATGTATATATATATATATACATATATATATTTAGATTGAAAAATAATAATAAATAGTAGATGCATAAGAGTTTTCTGCTGCCTTTGGTGTACAAATGGAAGAGTGGAGCTGTCTCTTTCTTTCTTCCTGCTGCCACAATCCTTTTGGTCACCGTCACCCGCCTGCAATCCAGTGATGTAAAAAACTCAGACTGGCAGTGACAAAGCATCAGAGGGAAGCTAAAATCCGTGTGGCATGTGACATAGAGAAAAGGTCACATTGCCCTGCATCAGCCTTCTCTTAAGTCAAGTTAATTAGTGGGGTTTTTTTTCTAATTCAACTGGATGGGCCTCCAGGCAAAGCGCTATTTGTAATGGCACCGTGCTCTGGAGTCACCCAGCCTGGCTCTGGCTGTGCCCCTGCATGTCCCCGTGTCTTCAGGCCAGGAGGCATCAGCTCAACACTCCACTCACTTTTCAGGTGTGTATATTGCTCCCAAGCCACCTGACAAAGGGTAATTATGAGCCTGTTCTAGGTGACTTGCCACTGAAAATCCAAACACTGGCGTGAGCACTATGAAGTCTCAAATGAGAAGCCACAATAATTTCAGCTTACTCTGTTGTGAATGTGCAATGAATTCCTGTTCACAAAAGAAAAAGAATCACCTCAAAATAGGAAGGGAGATTGAAACAAAGAGGAAAAATACATTCCTGGTCCTTGCTGAGGGCAGGTCTCTGACTGAGCAGCAGCATCTGCCTCTTTCCTCAGCTTTACCTCCACCCTGGCTGGAGGTGGTTCATGATATGGTTTACTGGGCATGGTGATGTTTGGTTGAAGGTTGGACTTGATGATCCTGGAGGTCTTTTCCAACCTGAACCATTCTATGATTCTATGATTCTATGAGTCTATGAGTCTATGATTCTATGAGTCTATGATTCTATGAGTCTATGGTGTGTTGTGCCCTTTTCCCTGTGTGCTGTGCACAGATGTTGTTGGCTGAGGAGGTGTCCATGACACTGGATGTACTTGGTGTCCTCCTGAGGAGCCTGACCTTAAATTCCTGTTACCCTGCTCAGTGTGGGTATATTTACACACAGCCCCAGCCTGTGCTTCTGACTCCTCCTGGCACTGATGGAGGCTGCTGTGGGTCAGCCCAGAGTGTCTTGAACCCGTGCTCAGAGCAAATGTTTCTTTGCACACCGTGTCATATGGTTAAACATACAGTGAGGTTCTGCTGAGATTCACAGTTCTCACCCAAGGCAAGGGCACACAACAGCGAGTTCTCTCCAAAAAACACTGGTGGTAGAGTCCAGGTGGTGTAGCCAGTCTTCACCTATTCCCTCTCTTTCTCTTTCATTTGCTCATTGTGTCTGTAAGAGGATTTACACAGCTTTTATGTGATTGTGACACATATTTTAGGGACATGTTTTTCATCCACTGTTTGCCAGAGCATCTGGATTAGAGAGATGCCCACGTGTGGTGAGCTGATTTGGTGGCACCACCAAACATCAGACTGTTTCCCACAGTTAAATGTGGCCAGAACCTCACTGAACTCACGGATTAAGACTGACTGTTGACAACCACAGTTCAGTCCAGCTGCATCAACCTACAGAGACACAAGCTGAGTAGAGACAGGAAATCATTCCCAGGTTTGCTTCTTTGGTGACTCCAGTCTTCCCAAGCCCATCCTCCTGGTATTAATTAAGGTTGCAGTGGGTAGGCAGGTTTCTCCTCAGCTGTTGCCAATCTGTTGCTTATTTCCAGCAGAGAAATAACAACCAGGAGGTGACTTCTATCCCTTCTATCTCTTCCACTCCAGCTCTAAGCCTGCTCTTGCAATAATCAGAAGGCACAAACCAACAACTTGGGTTTTTGCCCCATTAATAGTGATTTTAATAATAACCATAAATACTTGGGTTTTTTAATTATAAATTTTTTTCTAGTACAAGAAAATGTCAGTGGTCTAATGGAAGGTGTCCCTGACCATGGGAGGGGGCTGGAACTTGACAATATTTGAAGGTCCCTTCAGCCCAAACCATTGTGTGACTCTGAACTTCCAAAGTGTGATGATGTTCAGCAACCTTCCACAATGTCAAAAGAAGGACAGAAATTTCACACAACATCTACTTGGTCTTTTCTTCTGGGTGTGAACTCTTCTCTCAAACAGACCCAGAAATAATCTGGGCTGCAGGTTTCTCTGTCTGCTTCTTTAGGCTTGGGATACCACTCTGGCTGGTGTGGTCTCTGCCTTCTAATAAATTTTGCAAGTAAAATTGTGGGCACAGAAGTTCTCTCCAGGGGCAGAAGTTCAGGTGGACAGGGGTGATGTCCATGTTATGATAAATATGATGACAAAGAGGTGCAGTCCACTGCCCTGCAAAAATGTTTACCACAACCCCCGCATGCTTTAGTCCTCGCCAAGTAATACTCTCTCAAACAATTCTTGGGTTCTTGGGTGCAGTTTGGGGGTTTGTGTGTGCCAAGGAACATTCCCAGTTGGTTTGGTGGATGAATCCATCCTTCTTTTTGGAGCTGAGCAGGTTCAGAAGATGAATACAACCAGATCATGTCAGTTGGCCTCAGTGTCTGGGAATACTCCTGGGCACATTTAGTTTACTGGTGAAGATGTAGCCAGATGTCTCTTCAGGACCATCCATTATTTAAGTATCTGTGTTGAAGCTAATATTTTTTGCACTAGTCTGATTGTATCCCACTGCCTCTGGTTTTAAAGAACATATTTTTCCCTTTTGGCTGCTGTAACTAATCTGGGACAAGATCTGCTGTCTTCATAAATCCGTGCTGTGTGCATTTAGTCTTCAAAGATGTTCAGGTTCCAAGACCTGTTGTTTCATTTTCCAGATCTGAGGTGATTAAGCAACTCTGACTACAGTGAATTAAATGTCATCCTTTCTCCTGTGCAGTTTATGTGTCAGGGTTTTTTGAACAGTTTTTGTTCTTTTTTGCCTTTTTAGAGTATCTCATCTATATTTTGATAGTCAGCAAAGTCATTGCTGACTCTATTTGGGTATGGAGAGCTGGTAAAGAAAAATCTGATGGTAGCAACCTCATTTTTAGCTCTCTCTGTGCCTCCTGTGCTCCTGAGTGGCTTGAAATTGGACATATCCTCATTCCTGGATGTGCAAGGTCAGGTTGGATGGGGTTTTGAACAACCTGGCCTAGTGGAAAGTATCCCTGCCTATGGCCAACTCCATTTATATAATCATCAAAAATCCCTTTTGCTCAGATTGGTTGCTTTCAAACTGGGATGATCACAAATCACATTAAGCCTCAGACAGCTCCTAGACACAATTTTGGTCAGTGCTAGCTGACCTAGACAAAAAAACATGCCAAACACTGTTCTAGGAATGTAAAATATTTGTGATTGAGTACTAGGTCCAAGGCATAAACCTTCATAAGTGTGGATATAAGTGTACTTCTTTTAAAGACAAATTAAAAATGTCTGTGTCTCACTGTGTCCCAGAAGGTGGAAAATGTATGATTCAAGCTTTTGAGACTTTTCATTGGGGACAGCATGTTTAACATGCCATCCCTATCCCAATCCAACACAAAGAAAAGTCTCTGTGGCAGTTGAGATGCTTATTCTGTGGGGTTTTTTTTTCTGTTGTTTAAGAAAGAAATTCAGCCCACCAAGATCTCAGACATTGTTCCTGGCTTCCATATTCATAGCTAAGTTCTGAGGTGTTCTGGCCCTCTTCAGCCAGTGGGATCACTAATGTTGAGAGTTATTCTCCCTTCTATGAGAGAAGTTTGGTCTCTGTGAGTAGAAGAACTGACAGGTTACTGTTCCCCTCAAATCCTTCTTCTTGATCTCTCTAATATGGAATAATAACAAGAGCATTGGTAAAATAAACCCTGAGGAAGCGAAGGAAAGAGCTGAGTGATGCCTAACATTTCTTTCAGTTATTTCTGCTGCTTAGAGCAGGGAGGACAAAAATTTGGAGAGTATAGGAGATTCTTGGACAGCCTTTAAATTTTCATTGGTGCTGCTTGCTGAAGTTTTATGTAATGCTAGAGCCAGAACTGTCCTGGTTTACAACATATTCTGTGCAGAGACTCCTTGCATCAAGTGCCTTTATACTTCCCTTAAATGTTTTTCCCCTTGTTATTAAATTGACAGAATTGATATGTCAGTTTTAGTGGTTGTTCCCAAACTTACTGTGTATGATTTGTGATTACCTGGTTAAATATTAACTAGCTGGGATTGAATTATATGAAGAATCTGATTACTAAACTGTACTGTAGCTGTCAGGTGCTTGGAAAAACCCTTTTTTCCAGCAGGAGGAGGAGGTGAATTGGAGGTTGGATCTGGTGTAGTTCTCTGTAGGGCTCAGCTCTTAAAAGGTAAATCTCCCTTTCTCTTCCTGCTCTCTTCCTTCCTCTAAGCCATCTGAGGAGGATCTCACTGATTGTTTTTTGGAGCATAGCAAAGGGGAGCCCTATCTCAGACCTCCAGCCATAGCCACCATCCAGGCAGATAATCTTAACCCCTTCTTGCTCCAGACTGGCACTGTCAGTTTGCCCAGGCTGTCAGGATAATCTCTGAGCAGTCATGGAAGCACTGTTTCGGTGAAACACGGGGTATTGATCTCCCCTGATCATCCTGTTTGCTCTCAGGGTGGCTGGTGCTGCCTGGAGGTGAGATGTGCACGTGGTGCCTCCGAGATGTGGCGTGGGCTGTGATGGCACAGACCTGATCAGTGTCCATATGTCCCTCCAATGCCTGCTGGATGCTCCTGCAAAGGTCAGGCGTCTTTAGTGCTCTCCCAGAAGGTTTTTAATGGAGCGAGCTGCTAGCTTTTATCCTTCCTCATAATTTCATGAGGCAGAACCCCCCCCCTCCCCCAGGCAAGCAGCCAGCCTGCCACCAGCTATTCTCTTTAAAATTATGATGAAGCTTGAAATAAAACACAGCCACGGACTGAACCCACTAACCCTCAGTCCAAAGGTATTAAGGCTGCTGGTTGATAGAGACAATATCTAGTTCTTGGAAATGTTTTGCTTCTAGCACCCCTGGATGATTAGGAAGAGAGGACTTGGCAAAAAAAGATAATGGTTCTGTGTTTGCTGTGGAAATGACAAGTGCAATTAGAATTGCCAACTGAGTTGTGATCAAAATTCTGATTAATTACTTACTGCTATTTCACAGAGAAGAAATTAGTGCGTATCTAATTGGCGTTACTGAAATGTATTCTGTGCCTTGCTTGCATAAATTAAATGTAAAGAACAAATCCACTGTGTGTCCATGAGAGGGAGAGAAAGAGATGGAGCAAAAATGAGTGCATGATACAGGGCAATATCCTCAGGTGATCTAAATCAGGGCTGCTCTGGTGAAATCCCTGGATGGTGAGGCTCAGACTCGGGATGCTAAAAGAGGTACTTTGATTTGGGTGTTTACTGGGGATCTGTGCTGTAGGAAAAGAAGAGGTCAGGCTGGGGGATCACAGCAGCCTTTCTTCCAGTCTTATCAAATCTCACTCTATCAAAACCAGTCACAGCTGTATGAAATCCTATTTTCAGCTTGTGATACCACAGTACCAACCCCCACCATACCATCAGAGACTCGCTATCGTATGATTTTTGTTTGCTTATTTATTTCAATTTCAGCTCTGCACATGCTCCAGGCACACATACAATAATGGCAATTACACATTGTACAAAGCACATCAATAATTTTAGTATGAAAGAGAAGGAAAAGGCAGAGATTCGAGTGCTTTAATCGGCAGGACCACATTATGTCAATGAAGCAGGGACACGGAGAACTGATTAGATAAATTCTCCCTTGCAGTTCCAGCACCCAGCACTGAAGTGCCCACCATGTTCTGAAAATTAAATGCATGCATTAAAAAAGTATCTGCATTTATTTTCCCTCTGGTGTGGTTTTTTTGGTTTTTCTAACAAACAGAATCTTGTGGAAAAGAAAAAAACATCCTTAGATGGGAGCTTTGGCAGTGCATTTGAAAATTTTTTTAAGGTCAGCTTGGTACCTTGATGGGGAAGGCTGTGTCATTGGGGTTGAGATGAGCTTCCTCCTCCTCCCTGCTCCCCTCAATTAACTTTTATTCTTCAGGGTGAAACAGGAGAGAGGTTGCAGAAGTGGAGAAGCAAAGAGACCCTCTGCTTTTCCTAATCTGTGGAACTGTTACTTTGAAAGAAGTTATTTTCCTAAACAGGGGTCTAACTGCTTGCATATTGTATATTTAAAGGGTCATTTCAATAATCCCCAAAATTGTGATGAAATCCAGCAGCCCTATTAATTATCTTGCAGCATCTTGCTATTATCCTTGTCTTCCCTTGCCTTTGGCCTATCCTCATTACAGTGCCATGGAAATAAATATCCAAACTATAAAATATTCTTTTTTTTTTTTTAATTTCCCATTCTTTCCATAGTGACCTGGTGTACTGCCTCTTAAACAAATATTTCACTTCCGCCCACTTGAGTCTGAAAGGGCACAGCCATCACCAGCCAGCTGTAATGTCCTTTCTTTTCCTGCCTTCCTTTCTCTCCCTCTCTTATCTCCATGATCTTCTCTTCCCTGTCTCCCTCCCCCCCAGACAGCTTTATTAAATTCAGACCTCTATTTCTGAGGCCTCTCTGTCTGAGCTCCTGCACCATGTGAAACATGGAGAGCGAAAGGAAACAAAAAAGTCAGGATTCTCTTCTATTCCTCCCCTCCTCAGTGTCCTTGGCAGCACAGGGATGCTTTTCACAGCACATCCTTCTGCCTGGACGTTCAGGTTGCTGACTGTAGTGCTGCCAGCATTATTTACCATATTGGGACCCCAGGAAAACACAACGTGCAAGAAAGTATGAATCCATTTTTGACAACTGACAACACATGCTTGAGGTAAAATGCCACCCTTTTGGGCAGGATTTGGGTAGAAAAGGGGAATTACATGTGAATTACAGAATTTCAGTAGCTTTCATGGAGAGTGGTTGTAGCCTGCATTGTCTTGGTGAGGCAATACAGGTTTGGAAATGGCTTGCACCAGTTTTTCTGGATTAGCCTTGGTGCTTAGCACTGAGTACTTTGTGTACTCTGACTCTGGAATGAGCCTTTCCATTCTGGTGGGAAACAAAATCTACAAATCTTCAGCCTGGCGTTCCCTGTGGCTGCCACATGAGACTTGTGAAAACTGAACAAACCCTGCCAGATGGGCTCTTTGAAGTCTCTCCAAAATGTCTTGGCTCCTCATGGCACTGAAAGACACTCCCTGATGGCCCAAACCAGCAGAAATTCTTGTGGAGGTTCCTGCTGAGAGATTTTCAGCTGAGCTTTTCAACTGGTGTGTCCAGAAAATTAAATGTGTTCTGATATATTGGTGCCATGGAATAAACAAGTCAAAATCAAGTAAAAATCAAGCTTGGGCTTGGTCTGATGGGTGTGTCTGGCAATGCAGGTGTAATACCAGAAATAAACAGGCCAAAATTGTCCATGCTGGCAATTCTCTTCATAAAAGTTAGATAATGTAAACTATTATACATGAAGGGTGTCCTTTAAATTCCAGCAGGGTGCCTGAGCTATCAAGCCTTGGAGAATTCTGAATTGTTCTGCCTATCCTAACACAGTATCAGTGCTCTCTTTTCCTACTTTCTTGTTGCTAAAACACTAAAAACTCTCAAAGAAGTAAATCAGCCTAATGCACCACTCTGGTTTCCTGTGCACAGATAATATTTTCTCTCCTGACAGCTTTGATGAGGTTTTGAAGTAATTGAATATTTTTATACTTAGCCCCATAATGAGGGCAATGATAAATAAACACATAGTGCCCCAACACCAAGAGTCTCAAAAATGTTATTGACTGTCATAGTTTAGGGCTTGAACATAAGGTAAGTGCCCTTAATAACATTTATTTTTTATTTTCCACAATGATCTAGAGGATTGCCTGGTGTAGGAATGCAGCTCTATAATTTTATTGTCAGATAGGGTCAAGACATCAGCTGTTTTACATTGGCCTCATGCTGTCACCAGCTAGACCACCTGAGGAAGTGACCTGCTGGGAATGCATTTAAACCATCCAAACAGGGACATCCAAACCTCTGCAAGCTCAGCCACCAGAAATTACAGGGAAAAGCAGAGAACAAATGGGCTGTGGTTTTACTTCCTTCTAACACCATACAATGGGCAGTCACTTCTCTTTTCTCCTTCCCTTTGCAGCCTGGGATGTTTTCAGACTAAACAAGTCCCTGAAACCTGAAACTTGGCCATCACTTATGGAAGTACCCTGTGCAGCATGGTTAATAAATAAAAAGTTAAGAAAAATATAAAGACAACCTTTCCACTATTAACAAAAGACTCTTCAAAGCTACTCTTTTGCTCTGGGCTTTTACAATAATAAGCTGAAAAAATACATTAGAGAGCAGACTCTTTTCTAGCCACTTCATATTTCATTTTGCCTCTCACTTGTCTATTTATTTTTACGTCTTTCCTGATTACTTCTCAATTGTAGAAAGACAACATTAGGCACAATGAGTTTTAAATATACTCCCTGGCCAAAATAACTCCAAGGCCTGTCTGAAATTTCAAACAGCTCACTAGTAAGTCTGAAATAAAATATAAAGGAAGTGATCTTCACTAGTTAGAGCAGGACAGCCAGGACTGGTGGGTGTTTTCATTGCTTCACCAATACCCTTATTATTTTTCTCTGTGGGCATCACACCACACAGCCAGGATTGGTCTGACTCTGTCCATTCACCTTTATATGAACATGAAGAACACTGTGGTAAAGTACAAGAGATGTTCCATCTCCAAAAGCACTCCTTTCCTGTTGGAGCTGCCCAGAAGGCTTGAGATGGGACAAGGAGCAGAGCTTGGACTACCTAAAATAACCACACATGAGTATAAAGACTATTTGCAAAATCAACCCTCAAAGCTTCTTCAAACCATCTTGAAAACATCTGAAGTTCTGAATGAAAGTGTCATTGGGGTCACAGATCTTCTCCAAGTAATTTTCAACCCTGGCAGCTCCTCTGGACATGCTCTAACCAGGGAGTTTTGTCCTATGAAAAACATTCAATGCCTAAAATGTAGATATCTTATGATTTGTGATAAAGCCCTCAGAAGCCTGATGTAACTTTGCAGTTAGCCTTGCTCTGAGTAGAAGTTTGAAATATATGACATCTGGATCTCTTCTGACCTATTTTTTTCCCCCAAGATTCACTGAAGGCACACATGTATGCTAACAGACACATTTGGTTTTTTAGAAGAGGTGTTTGAAAACAGTGTGCTTCTGTTCCTGCAGCCGTGTTGGTTCCAGAGCTTAGAAATAATTTTTTAGGGTCTTGTTCTATTTGCTCAACTTTTTCTGGATAAGTTCTCTAATTTTGGGCTTAAGGTATTTTGCTGAGGGCCCCCCCTGTTTCCTGTGTGAGCTGCACTGTTCAGGAGCAGACAGAGCCTTGGTTTTCAGGGTGACTGCACCTTGCACATGTGGGAGTATCTGGCTACCATGGCTTGGTCATCAGAGCTACAAAAACCAAGTGCAGACTTTGGTCTTTTTCAGGGTGTTCTTCAAAAATTTGTTTGTAGCTTGTTTATATCTCTGTCAGGGATAGGGAAACTTTCTAATTTTTAGATTGATGGTAGTGACTTCATCTCCTTCCTCTTTCCTCTAGTTCAAAACTGGAGAGGATGGTTACTTAGAAGTGTGTACAGAGCTGTCATTTCCCTCTTATTTTAGAACATGAACATGGATTGGCCTGGCTGTTCAACAAGCTTCATTGGCATCATCTTTAGTGCTGGGGCTCATTTTACCCAATGACACTGGCACTTATTGCTATGTTTTAATGGCAGGGTGGTAATTGGTCAAAGGTTGGACTTGATGATCTTGGAGATCTTTTTTAAACTTAATGATTTGGTGATTCTCTGATTCTAAAGACAGGCCTCGAGTCCAAAATATGTTTCTAGGCTCCACACAGCCAGAAGAGACAGATACCTCCAGAAGTGATACAATCCATCCAAAGAAAAGCAGGAATGAATGACCCTCTAAAAGTCTCTCCTCTCCCCCTCTCTAATGATTATTGTCTAGATGAACAGCTTAGACCAGACAATTAGCTTAGACTAGATGCTTAACATTTAGGCAGCTGGAATTAATGTGATGAATCCTTTCTATGTGCTCAGATAATGACTGTAGCCTTTGTGTCTCAAATTTTAGCTCTTCAATATGTTTTCATAGGTGTTCAGATTCTGCACTGTGCTCTGAGATTAATTTCGACTTCCAAGGCTTAAAATACTCTCTTCCCATTGCTGTTCATTGTCATAAATATGTCATGGCATAATATAGCTGTCTGTACCCATAATGAAATCCTTCTGCTTTAAGATTCAAGTCCACAGCCCATACAGGACTAATATTGCTGAAAATCACCCTAATAATGTCACAGGGACTCTTGTGATTGTGAACCTTTCTGTTATGAGCAGAGGCTCTTGGCCTGAACTTTCAGCCATGGCAGGTGCAAGTAAGATTTAATTATTTTTTTAAAAAAAACTTAGATGGGAGAGACTGAGAGTGAGAGAGAATGAGAGAGAGAGAGAGTGAGAGAAAGAAAAGAAAAGAAAAGAAAAGAAAAGAAAAGAAAAGAAAAGAAAAGAAAAGAAAAGAAAAGAAAAGAAAAGAAAAGAAAAGAAAAGAAAAGAAAAGAAAAGAAAAGAAAAGAAAAGAAAAGAAAAGAAAAGAAAAGAAAAGAAAAGTAATTACAATATTCCCAAAAGAAATTAATATAACCTCCAAAATAATCCCTCACTTGTATTAGTTCTACCAGATTCCCAATCATTTGGTTTCGAGCTCTTGTTACTTGCATTCTTATGTTTTTTTTATTACTAGAAAGATAGTCTTTTAATTTCCAACCTAAGCCTCCCTGGCTAAAACACTAATGCATTTATTTTGTTCTCTCTGCATTGGACATGAGAAACCAACCTTCCTTCCTACCAATTGTTATAAAATTATTATAAACTAATTATGTCTTTTACTATACTAACTGAAATGTCCGCAGTCTTTCTGGGCTGAAATTGTTATATTTAAAATATATTTTTTAAATGGCATTGCGAGGGAAGAAAGGGGGTTTTAATAAAATAGATTTACAGAAAAAAATGTAGACAAACAAAAAATATAATTTCTCTGGGAAAGTTAAAAACTTAGTAAAATTTGGTATTTAGTCAAAATGTGTTGTCAATGAAAAAGGGAGAAAATAAGACAAATGAAAGCTTCTGTTCTGCCCTTTCAACCAATTTCTTACAGAAATTATTGCCATTTTAAAGCTTATTTCTAATTCAAATATTTCCCAAAAATGCAGGTATTTGCCATTTTCCTTCTAGCCTGCTTCTAATGGAAAATCACTCAGACTCCTTGTGAGTCAGTTCCCAGGACTAAAGAACTGTTCTCATTGGGAAGAAATGATAATAATAACAGCAGTAAAGTGGAGTTCCCTGAAAATTTTATTTTAAGACAGTTCATTTTATGCCCTAACTTTATTTTTGCAGAAGAAGAGGATGATTTGTCTTTGCAGCGACTGCAGGCCAAGGAGGGAAAGCAGAGCTGAGAACCTCCCCGTCCATAACAGTGATAGTCTGAACAGAGTTCAAGTTTATTTGACTAATTCTTTCACCACTTGTCAGAGAAAATACTTTTGTTTGTGGTAACAAAACAAGCTCTTTCCTCTCCCGTTTCTCCAGCGAGTAGCACAAGCACTTGTGTGGAGCACAAATTACCGTAACCATTATGATGTTTGCTGTCAAACTCATTTATTTATGCAACTGCTGTGGAAAGGCCTGGGGCCCAAAAGCAACCCTGAAAGATTTCAGAGCCCTGGTGTGGGGTCATGAAAGGGAAAGTGAGGGGGAGGGAGAAGCCTCCACTGGTTATGAGAAAGGAACTGACACAGGAAATGGTCACATATGGCACAGATTTATTGTGTCCAGGACTTCCCATTCAAAACTCATTATATCCACAGCTCAGAGCCGTGCATGGCACAGCCACATTCATTTTTAGGGCTGGCATCTGACAAAATTGCTGTTCTCCTTTCAGGTGGTGGTGGTAATTTTGTCATTCCCAGACCAGAGAGATGGTGACTGGAGCTGCATTGGTAAAAGCTCTGCTGTTTGCTGCCCCTCACCTTTATGTTGAGCCACAGGTCAACTAAAGCTTCAGTCTGCAAGGTTGCTGGTCAGGAGAAGAGAAAAATACTCTTAAAAACACCTAAAGGAAATCAGGATTCTCTTTAAGTGAAAGAAAATGGGAAAAGCTTTGGTAGTGACACGAGAAAAAAACTGATATTTGCAGAACAGAATGTTTTTCGAAGGTGAAATAATAGGGATGAAAATATGTTTCTCTTTGCATTTTTGTCTTTCCTGGGAGACAGGACCCATCTCACACAGAGTTGGCGTTTTGGATGGTGGTTAATGACTTCAAGAGGTTTGTGAGAACAGTTTCTTTGTCTTACCTGCTTCATGAGATTGTCTAAAAGCTCCAGTCCACGCTGTTAAACCATTTTGGTCTCCATGCACAATAAAATATCCAGTAGCACTTTTGTCACTGCATTGGATTTGTTCCTGTAATAAGCATTATGGGGACCTTTGTGTTGTTTGGATCACTAAAACAACCAATGTTCCCAAATCATTAATCATAATGCAGACAAAAATCCTTCCCACATGTGTTTTTCTGATTAAGTTTAGTAAAATTATGGACAAGCTGCTATGGGCCAGTGCTGACAGTAGCAGGAATGGGCCTCTTCCCAGTCAAGCAGCACTGGGGTATGGACACTGGAACTTCCTACTGCACCAAGAGTACAGCTCCAAGCCCACTTTTGTCCCAGCCAGCACAGCAGTGTCCGAAATAACTCCTGGGTGCTTTCCAAAAATTAACACGAGTCAGGAGCCAGTTCCAGAATGCAGTTGGGTGATGATCACTGTCTTCTGCAGGGTCCATGACTTTAATACCGTGGAAGTGCCATGCCAGATGGCCTCAAGGACTAGAACCTGACTTAGCACTGGTGGTTTTATGAGTTTTGATGGATAAAATGCTCTAGCAGCTCCGTTCCAGCTCAGTGTTCTGGATACAGGTATTTCCAAGGGTGGCTCCTGGCAATTCAGAAGATTTGTGGAATTATAAGGAAAATCCCTGTATCCAGCCTGGTCTGGACAACCTCACTAAAGGGCCCTTCCAGATTTACTGACCCACCTCCTCTGAGAGAGCTCAAGATATTTTCTCCTGGCTGGGTTATTCTCCTCCCCAACTTTTCATGGGTTGATGAGACAGGTTTGGTGTTTTCTCTCAAATACTAAGACCAACAATGATCTCTCTGTCTCAAGAGGTTCCTGACCTGTAAATCACTGAAAGCTTGAGGAGAATTTCGGGTGAACATTGCTATATGCCTGCTTTGTTCCCATACTCTTTCTAATCCTTGTTGGAGAGCGTTCTGACCTCAGAGATTTGTTGGTCTCTCTTCTTAAGACTTTACTTGTACACTGATGTTTTAAGGTCAAGACTGAGTTATTATTATAGTCTCTGGGAACTGGAAAATTCTAAGTTTTTGTTCATGACTGGGACAGATATATTTTCATCTGGAACATGTGCCTTCCCTCTCAGGCATGGGGAGCTCTGAAGGATTGATGCAAACATAAAAATGTATGAAAATTGTATGAAAGAGGCAAATAACACTGGATTTTACAGAGAATAAAGTTACAAAGTGTGTGTGGCCGTATCGAAGTATGCACACAGTGAACTCAAGAGCAAATATTTCATGTACTACACCTGTATTTCTTTGGATTTGCATGTGAAAGCGAAGGGTGAATGCAGATCTCAGGATGTGTAAGAAGAAAGTTTTACTATCGGCCTTCCTTCAAAGGAAGCACCAATAACTGTTTTCCCTACTTGGACACCTACTTTTACAAACCTTGAAGAAATATAGTATTTTTGAGTCAACAAATGTGGATAAAATTTGTTGGGAGGTGTGTCAAAGTTTTTTTATAGAGGAACGATAAACAGGCAAGCATAAAACCCCTACACAGAGTGATGTTATGAGACTCAGTTCCTTCCAAAATAATTTTCTTTAAAAGAAAGGATTGACAGCCTAAAGCAGTCACTCTATTTTTATTTACATGGTCCCTGCTATGAATACATATTTATGTGTGTGTGTGTGTTCCTGTGGTTTATCCCCAAGTTTGGCAACTCAACCTCACACAGCCCCTCACTCACTCAGCCCTGGTGGGATGGGGGAGAGAACTGGAAGGGTAAAAGGGAGAATAGTTGGGAGTTGAGATAAAGACCTTTAAACAGGGGAAGTAAAAGCTGTGTAAGCAAGCAAAGCACAACAGATAATTCACTCACCAATTCCCATGGGCAGGGAGGTGTTCAGCCACTCCAGTGCGACTCGATCACAGGTGACTTGGGAAGACCAACACCAACACTCTAAATGTCCTTCCCTTCCTTCTTCACCAAGCTTTGTATGCTCAGCATGACCCCACATGGTCTGGGGTATCCCTTGGGTCACCTGGGCTCAGCTGTCCTGGCTCTGTCCCTTCCCAAATCCTTGTGCACCCTCAGCCCATTTGCTGGTGGGATGAGGGGCAGAAAAGGCCTTGACTTTGTGCAAGCCCTGCGTAGCAATAATGAAAAAATCTCTGTGCCATTAACACTATTAACACTGTTTTCAGTTTCAGTTTCAAAAACACAGCCCAAAACAGCTACTGTGGAGAAAATTAACTCTGCCTGAACCAATACCAGCACATTTTTACACAAACACATGAGAAATATTTGTACCACTGTGCCTTCCTTTGCAATGGAACTCAGAATAATTTACCTTTTCTGCATTTCCAAGGTGCTATTCCTGGACCCGTTTTTTCCCCCCCTTTATTTCCCATTTGAATGTCAGCAGGTCAAAAGGAACAGTTAATGCTGATGAATATTTCCCCCTCAGCAAAGATATGTGCTGGTCAGCCCAAGGCCAATGAATCGCAATTTCTAAACAGCGTCCCATTTATCTCTCCCCTCCCCCCTTCTCCCCTCCTTACTTTTATATTTTTGTATCTATAATTGTAGTTAAATTAGAAATAACTGACGGGCAAATCCAGTCAGATGGAAAGAAAATTGTGGGAGATTTATTTTATTTTGATAAAAAACTGACATTGTCTTTTGTTTTTGTCAGAAAGAGACTCTATGTTTCCTTGTACCATGAATTGTGGAATCTATCACGAAATGGGTAAAAATTATTGAAGCAAATGGTGGTGTTAACCTGAAGGGGAAAATCATTAATGTTGATGTATTTCACTCAATTTTAAATGTAGAATTTATTTTATTTTTTTTATTTGGCGTTGGGGAACAAGGGAAAAAGCAGGAGACTTGTAAAGGACTCTATGTGCCTTTAAGTCAAAACATCTATTTTAAAAAATGCTCTTCTCTTCTTCTACCTCTCTCCATTTTTCTAAATAAAGGATACGATGTGGTGATGATGGCAGCAGTGGAGGTTTCTTTCCTAAGCAAAAAGGGCCCCCCTCGGCACATTATTCTTTTCAAATGTGAAATGAGGTGGAAAATCCTCATTTCACGACAGGAAGGACAAATATTGACACAAACTTAATATTTGTCAGGAGCCCTAGAAGCAACCTGAGTGCTAAAATCTCATCTAGATGTATGTGCTGGTGTGTTTATGTATACAAATAAATAATAAATTTGCCTTGATGATGGGTGGAACCTGCAGAAAGCAAAGTCTGCTCGCTGGGGTGGAGGAATTATCTGCAGAGGGTGGACACATACACATTCCACGTATCATTTCTCTCTCTCCTTCTGTGGAGCAGGACAAACAGGTGAATTCATGAGCCCAAAGCACACGTGTCCCTTCCCTCTGCCTGGATACACAAGATCCCAGCAGAAAGTTCAACAATATGTTAATAACTTCTCCATCTTTCCCACACATTTCTAACAGCTATGTTTGACTCTTTTTTCCCCATTTTTTCCTCCCTCTCACACGTGTTTGTGTGTGTGTGCGTGCAAACACAAACAAATAGAACCGGTGTAATCTAATTTCACCCATTGCAGGGGGATGCTTCTGGAATTTATCACTGCTATTGTTCATCACCAATGTAAATAGCACATGTCAGCTCAATATTCAGTGGTCACTCAGTATTTATTAAGTCCTGTCCACTCTGGCCTTTTTTAGAGGAAAGCCCTGGGGCAGATTAGCTGCTGGCCGTGACACGCCGCGTCACTTATCTGTTCGCATTGATTATCAGAGTCAGCTGTGGCCAGGACTCACTTTTTTCTTCTCCTCTCAGACCCCTCTTACAAGCACCCCTGCTTGGATTTTCATGAGGAAATAATCAGATTAGGGCTTCAGTGGCGAGTTCATATGGAGTTCTCTTTCTCCAATGTGCTACTAACCGAATAAACGTGTTTTGTGGTAAATTGTAAATGACATTATGATTACTAAGGCCAGCATGGGTTTCATTTAAAAGTGATCGAAATTGCAGGCTGCAGAAATTGTGACTGGCAGATAAGGCCATTTGGAAGAGGGCAAGCAATGATGCGTGTGTGTGCATGGGTGTGAGCGTGTGCAGGAAACCAAGCCAGCCTCCTTTGAAAGGCAGGCAGGACTAAGGAAAGTTCTAAGAAATCATTAAATGTCATCAAATCCCATTTGTAGACATGAGAAATGTCACCAGGGGGAGATGGGGTGTTTCCAGGAGAGCTGTGGATGAGATGTGTCAGCCTTTGTGGGCAGGCAGCTGGCGGCACAGCGTGTCCTCCCAGCATTCCGGGAGAATTCCAGTGTCTCTGAGCACAGCATTTCCACTTCTGTTCTGAACAGAGTTGTTCCTCACTCTCTTTTTGCCTCCAGCACACACCAACAGCAAAATACTACAGCAAAATACTTACACTGAAAACCAAAAAAAAACCAAAAAACTAATCCAGGGAAAAGCAAAAAAAAAAAAGATAAGCAAATTTGTAAGCTGGTGTCTAAAAATAGAAGGATTTGTACAGATCCCATCTCACTTGGACATCCTCCCTGGGCAGAGCTGCACATTTATGTAATTCCATTGCTTCCCTTGGTGACATGCAGAGGGAGAGCTCATTCTGTGGCATGTTCACAGGCCACGGGCTGCACATGGTGATTGCCCTGGAAATACATAGTAGGTGAGAACCCACAGGATCCAGGCTTTGAGATGTAACTGAAGGCATAGCCCAGAATTATTGAATGGAATCATAGAATGGCTTGGGTTGGAAGTGACCTTTAAAGATCATCCAGCTCCAACACTCCTCCCCATGGGCAGGGACACCTTCCACTGCACCACATTGCTCAGAGTCCCATCCAAAACTTCTCATAGTTCATTTCTCTTTCAGGAGTCTTCTACTTTTATCTAGCAGAAATTTTCACATAATGTGTCCTTGTTAGGGGATGTCCTGGTGTCCTAATAGTGTCTTCTTCATCCAGAAGTTTGTGACTCTCAACAATGTTGCTGTGCCTTATTTTTTATGTGGACTGAGTGAATACCTGTTCCCAAGTGCTGAATGAGGAGCACAGAGTTAGTCTGGACATTGACCATGCTCTGTCCAACATGTTTGTGAGCACAGATAACTAAGGAAGGAGCAGGCTAGGTGAGGGAAGGAGAATTCTAGCTGGCTACAGCAGCAAATTCCTCCTTTGATTTTATTTTGGAGAGAGGAAGGAAAACCAGAAACATACATCTTTTTCTAAGATGCTCCAGGCAGAAATGTTTATGTTTTTGGTTTCTGTATCTGAACTCATTTACTTTTATTCTCTCTTTATAATCAGTGGTGATCTCATCGTTACAGCCTGAGGCACAATTTCTCTCATATTAAAGCAGAGACCTGTATTTAGTCAGATGGGGCACACTGTAAACTTATAGCAGTTTTCAGGAGTTTTGACAAAGGCATGAAGTGGCAGCACGAGGGGGAATGGCATCAAACTGGCAGGGGTAGGGTTCAATTTGATCTTGCAAAGAAATTCTTTACTGTGAGGATGTTGAGACATTGGTTTCTCAGGGAAGATGTGGATTCCTCATCCCTTGAAATGTTCAAGGATGGATGGGAAGGAGGTCTGAGCAATGTGGTCTAGTGGATGGTAGTCCTTTACAAGAAGGTTGGAACTAGATTATATTTAAGGTCTAATCTTTCAACCCAACCCATTCTGTAAGTCTATGATTCTAACTCAGAAGACTGTGTGGATTACATGTCTTCTCTCTAGAGCCTTCCATAAAAGGATAACTTCCATAAAAGTATAGCATAAGAGAAATAAAAGGATCCTATTGACCTGTCTGCAGAGGTACTTGGGAGGGGATTTAGTGGGAAATCCTGAGATATGTGTAATGATCTTTACCTGTTAAATTCAGTGAAAGAACAAAGTGTTATCTGACGTGGCTTTTGCCCTCTCATTCATTGTGTGTTACACCTACAGATGTTGCAGCTACCAAAAAGAGTCCAGGTGACACTCTGCACTTACATTTAAGTGACAGGATCCCACCTCTGGCCAATAAAATTATAGGATTATAAAGTGTAATCCAGATGACTAAACAGCAGTATTTTAGGGTGAATTTTATTGGTTTTATACAATTACTTTGTATAGATGGCTGGGGAATTGGGTGTGTTTCAGTTACACAAATGTGTGTTTAGTGTAATTTCTGGTGCTGTGGGGTGTCCTTGCAGGACATATTTTTTCTATAGACTCTGTGTCACATGTCTCAGGTACCTCAGGACATCCCAAACAAATCTAGACACCTGCCTGTGAGCAAATAGTGGAAATTCCAGATTTCAGCTGACTGCAGTGGGAGTTTGGATGTTTGGAACATGTGTGAGAGTGTCCTATATTTGTAGGTATCTGAATCTGGTGGTTTCTTCCAGCTCAAAAACTTGATGAGGTTGTTCATCAACTGGAATAGATCAATGATGTTTTGGTCCTTTCTGGTGTTTTCTGTTTGAAGCACAGTCTCCATGAGCATTTTGTAGGGTTAAACTATCCTTGCAAAGACTTTCAGTCAATCCCTGATTCATCACCCTGCTACAGGCTTGGGACCAGGAAAAAATGTAGAAGGCACAAGGACATGGGGACAAAGTGCTGGGTCAGACAAAAAGTCTGTGTTGCATGGATGCTCTTTCAATGGATACTGCAGTTTGATATATAGAAATAACAAAGTAGGTGTATGGGATGTTTCTCTGTCATTTGTTTTCAGTCCTCAACAACTTTCAACTCCAGGACAACTAGAGGTATATGCAGTTTCTACTTATTCAATATCCCTCAGTATCCAGGCTTCTCTTAAAAGTATGTAACATTTTAGCACTGACAAAGTGGCTTTAAATTTGGAGTGGGAAAATAAGAAGCTGTTAAAAAAAAATTTTGAGATGATGTCTGAAACAATTAATTTCTTTTCCCATCTCCCTTTATTCTTCCAGGAATTTACAGAGATGACAGTAAGTGCCTCTTCAAGCCCTCGGTACAAGGTTACTTCTGCAAACAGACAGATCATGCACTTGTCATCTTAGAAAACTTGGATTCCAGTCTGGACAGCCAGAGACTGTTCCCAGTGGTTACAATGACTGGCAGCTTTATGGACACCTTCACTGATGAGACCTCACATTCTTTGTGTTACCCTGCAGAGCATCGTTCTACTTTCTTCTCTGTTCTACCCTCCACCCAACTCAGCACAGTTTGCTTCCCAGGCCTGCCACCTCTGGCTTTCAGACTCTACCTCCTCAGTGGCCAAAACACAACCAGGCTGCCCCTGGCCATATTCTTCACTGAAACACTCAGCCTTCGTGTTTTCACCCAAGGGAATTATGTCTCTCCTACCCCGTCTTCTTTTTCACCAAACGCAGGGCCAGGAGCCAATTACTTCAGCTTTGAGGACAACCTTCTCTATGTTCTCCTCCATGAGAAGGAACCTGTGGAAATAATTGCTGGCCTTTCCCTTCTTGTGGCTTTCACTGTAACTGAGGCTGTTGGGGAAGAGGGTGAGGAAGCTATAACTCGTCGATTGGCTGATTTCCTGAAGGTTGGTCATGACCAAGTCAGAGTAGTCCATAATGTGCTGGGAGGTGAAAGCACTTTGAAGGTAATCTCAGCCAATGCCAGCAAAAAGAGATATCACTGCCCTAACATGGCATTTTGCACAGCCTTTCAGAGCAGATACAGCCCACAGGAAGAGGGAACACAACCAGGGAGCAGCCGGGCTCTGCATCCGCCTGATGGGGCTGGTCCATCAAGAGTGCTGATCATTGAGCTTGGTGATCTGCCGGGTCATCCAAGAAAGGAGTTGACAAGCGACAGTCTAAAGAGTTTGGCCAGAACAATTATCAACACTCATCAGACTGGAGACTTTCAGAGTGGCCTTGGCTTGACAGTTGACACCTTAATGGTGGCTCAGTCTGCTTTGCTGTCCCCAGGAGAAGCTAACAGTAGGTAAGTAGCAGATGTATCATCACCAGATACTGATTTAAGTGTAGGGAGGCAATTTATCCAATTGATGTACTTATTAACTTCTCCACTGACTGAAATATGACTAACCATGCTGAAACAAGTTATAAAGTTTTCATGACTTGCCCAGAGAAGCTGTGGCTGCCCCATCTCTGGAAGTGTCCAAGGCTGGGTTGGACAAGGCTGGGAGAAAGAAACCTGGTCTTGAAGACTTAAACATTTATTCTTACACTTTTAAAATGTAAGACCACAAAAATATGTTTAATATTTTACTTCAATATCCTGCATGATACAAGCCACTACTTTTCACTTTGATGCCTTAGTGATGGTGTTTCTTTTCACTTAAAAACTCTAGAAATCCCTCTGGTCATGATGATACAAGAGGTGGACACATCCATTATTTCCTGAATATATGCCTAGAGGTTGGATCCTATTCTTATTCTTTCTGTCACAAACACTTGCCCATTTCCTCTTGTCAGCCTCTACCTCCAGATTCCCATGAGAGCATCTGGTTCTTTCCTCCACTTTTACATCAGTAACTTTCTGGGCATTGACTCTTCCTCCTCCTCCTCCAGATACCTTCAGAGTAATCAAATCACCTCACTGTCTCCTTTGGAAAAAAATCAAAAGGTTTGAGTTCTGGTGAGTGTTTCTTTCTTTCTTTCTTTCTTTCTTTCTTTCTTTCTTTCTTTCTTTCTTTCTTTCTTTCTTTCTTTCTTTCTTTCTTTCTTTCTTTCTTTCTTTCTTTCTTTCTTTCTTTCTTTCTTTCTTTCTTTCTTTCTTTCTTTCTTTCCTTCTTTCCTTCTTTCCTTCTTTCCTTCTTTCCTTCTTTCCTTCTTTCCTTCTTTCCTTCTTTCCTTCTTTCCTTCTTTCCTTCTTTCCTTCTTTCCTTCTTTCCTTCTTTCCTTCTTTCTTTCCTTCTTTCTTTCTTTCTTTCTTTCTTTCTTTCTTTCTTTCTTTCTTTCTTTCTTTCTTTCTTTCTTTCTTTCTTTCTTTCTTTCTTTCTTTCTTTCTTTCTTTCTTTCTTTCTTTCTTTCTTTCTTTCTTTCTTTCTTTCTTTCTTTCTTTCTTTCTTTCTTTCTTTCTTTCTTTCTTTCTTTCTTTCTTTCTTTCTTTCTTTCTTTCTTTCTTTCTTTCTTTCTTTCTTTCTTTCTTTCTCTATCTCTGTTTTCTGAATCTGTTTGGAAGTGTGCATGACCGAAAGTCAAGGTTTCCCTCTTAGTGGATTCCCCAGAGTTGGACATTTTTTAAAATTCAGCTGGACAGAGTGCTGGACCACCTTGACTAGACCATGATTTTTCCAAGAAAGCTTGGACCACAGGATCATTGAGGTCTCTCCCAATCTGGTATTCTAGGATTGCATTGTATTGGTCTCAAATGCAAAAGTGGTATTAAATCCCATTTTCTACTGACACAATTCCATTAGCCCATTCTCCCAGAGAAACAGGAGAGCTCACAATCTTCTCTTTTCTCACAGTATTTTTTAATTCCTTTTCAGTTCTGACTTTCCAGAACCCAATTCCCTCTGTTTGGCCAGATCCTACATATGACATGACCTGGGCCCCCATGTTTGGCTTTCTTGTTGGTAATTTATCAGCCCACAAAGCCTTCCATGCATTTTGTCAGTAAAGGCTTTATATATGTATCTCCATGCAGATACAGCAAAAGACCTGCATCTCATTTTGACAGAACACAAGACGCTCCCTTGCTTTGCAGTATTTTCCTCTGGAGCTCCCTTTTGAGCTCTGCCATTTTCAGACTTCTTGGTCAGTATTGTACATACTAAATTTTATTAATATTCAGTACCAATACTTACTTTTTAAAGGTCTTTTATTTCCCTCTCCTCTATAGCAACAAACAACCCTGTCTCTCCCTCCTTCCTCTGTCCCTGTCTTGTTCTTTTCAGCTTTCATCCACTATTTGCACAGCCCAGATGTCAGCCCTTATCTGCAAAGGAGGTTGTGAAGAGCAGTGCTGGGATGGGAGCAGACAGTAGTGTATTTCAGCATCAGATCCTGAAACTGTATTAAAAGCATATGGGTAATATGAAAAAGGTAATATCCCATCTGTTTTTAATCGGGGACATGGGATTTGGTGTTTGGCAATCTTATTGTGTACTCCCTTGATATTGTATAATGTTATTTTTTGATATTGTGCACTACTGAGCCTTATCCAAGTATAAGTATATTCCATATATTCCATCCATGCAAGAAAGAAATTGGATTTGTCTAAGACTTACCCTCTGTAATTAATACCACATCCTCTCCCATTTACTGCTGACCCATGGACCATCCTGATGTCTGCCAGTGATACAAACTGCTCTTCACATGCTTTTCTACTAGACACTGTGTGGTTCATGGTGGAGAAGCAACCACAAGGAGGACTCTGGTCTGTGACTGTAGAAATCTTTGTTTTGCTTTGGTTTTGGTTTGTTGGTTTCAACTGTAGGTGGCTTTTTTTTTTTTCTTTTTTTTTTTTTTTTTTTTTTTGGTTTTGTTATTGTTTGGGGTTTTCCTTGAGGGGGGAGGATTATATTTTGGGTTTTTTGTTAATTTTGTTTTGTTTTGTTTTGTTTCACTTTGCTTTGCTTTTTTTGCTTTTGCTTTTGGGATTTTGTTAGTTTATATTTTTTGTGGTGTTGCATTCAGCCCAATGAGGAATTATTAAGTGCAAGATCAAAGCTTAAATAAGGACCAAATTCTGAAGATATACTGTATTTTGGACCAGCAGAACCAACATCATCCTTGTTAGTGGGGTTGTTTGTGTTACACCGAAGGACACTGCAAAATAAGACAGCAGAAAAATGAGGTGGGAATTTTTACAGTGGGTGGTGAGGCCCTGGCACAGGTTGCCCAGAGAAGCTGTGGCTGCCCCTGGATCCCTGGAAGTGTCCAAGGCCAGGCTGGACAGGGCTTGGAGGAGCCTGGGATAGTGGAAGGTGGCCATGGCCATGGTAGGGGGTGGAACTGGATGATCTTTAAGATCCATTCTAACCCAAGGAATTCCATTATTTACATGACCCCAAGACATGATCCCAAGACACCATTTAAAGGAGGGAAGCACCAACTGCTGTGTGCCAGCAAGGAAACCTCGAGGATGCTTTTTATCAGGCAGAAATGACAGCTCCACACTGGGACTGCTCTCCCAGCTGCCTTTTGTCTTCCTGTCTGTGCACACCCTGGGAAAAAATTCCAAGCAGGAAGGACCAGGAGAGTTTCCTAGGAAGAAGTCTGTTTTACTACAGACACAAGAACAGTGCTAGCCTCAAGGCTTGGATTCACTGTCCCAATTATGGGAAGACCTGGGATCTTTATTGAAGAGAACACTCACATCACCAGATCATAGAACTGGCTCAGAACTCACCCAGCTGCTCGGGCTCCTCTGCACTGTTATTTATTGCTCCCCATCAGTCATAGCTTTTCTGGAATCACTCATGGCTGACATTTCTGATGCAATAAAGGCACAGATAACCTGTGAAATGAAATCAGGGTTTTCCTGTTGGGACATGTACTGTCCCCATTGTCTATCTGTCTCCATTTAAGCAGCACAAGCTGGCATGGGCATGGTTAATGGGGCTGGGATTACAATTACAGATGAAATATTCCAGTGTATTTTTCAGTGGAAGGAAAAGAGAGATATTTTCATACCTGAGTTGTCCAAAACCCAATTGGACCATCAGAAATACACAGAACCTGCACTCCTGCCAGGCCCATCTCCTTGGGCTTTCAGACTAGTGAATTGTCTTGCATCACTATTGTTCTCAATGTCTCTCTGAAAGGAGGTTGGAGCCAGGGGATGGCTGGTCTCTTCTCCCAAGTAACAAGCAATAGGATAAAAGAACCTCAGGTTGCACCTGGGAGGGTTTATGTTGGATACTAGGAAAAAAAAATTCATTGAAAGAGTGGTCAGGCATTGGGACAGACTGCTCAGGGCAGTGGTGGAGTCACCATCCCTGGAAGTGTTCAAGAGGCAGGTGAATGAATGGGACATTCATGGTTTGGAGGTGAACACAGTTGTGCTGGGCGAGCAGCTGGACTCAGCAGTCTTAGAGCTATTTCCCAACCTTAATGAATTTGTGGCTCTACAACACAACAACTACAAAAAGATCTTTAATCAGCACAGACTGGATGTTTGTTTGCCGCCCAGGACAGTGAGGCTGAAGGGGAGCCTTGCAGACCCTGCTGAGCTAAGGTGTTACTGAATAGGCCTGTATATCACACTGCCAAGCCTTTAAAAAACATGGCTTGTCTGTTATGATTTGAAGTGCTTTTATACACGATTTTAATATAACTCCTTTGTTAGGGTCACTTCAAGCACGGCTCATTAATTTGTCAAGAGAAGACAGAGGTGATTGCTGTGACTGCTATAGTCTTGCACAGCTGGAGAGTCAGAGATGTCTATCACATAGTTTATCTTTCTGTGAAATGCCTGGGTATAACAGAGATACTGTGATGTATTTACAGATAGAAATCCCTGTCTGGAAAAATTGTCCTAATATCAATATAAATATGAAAGAGCAAGCAGCACAATGATGAATGTATTTTGTGTGTTTGTTCAGGTGCCTTTATACAAAATCAGGAATATAATTCTGGACAGTCATCCAGAAGCCATGTAGTCCCTGTCCCCACACTACAGCAGGGTGCTTTGCTCCTTCTTGATCAACCTTTAACCTGATTCAAACTGAAATAATTTTTTGTTGAGAGTTATGTTTGAGGTAGCATGTGAAAAATGGTCCTTGTGCAGGAAATTTGAGGCTCACAGCAAGGAATAAAAGGGAAGCAAATTATCAAAGAATGGCTCATTCCAGCAGCAATTCCCATGCAGAGCACTAAATGAGATATTACAACTAATTCTCTCTGTCACATGGCACACACACAGGCAGCAGGGCTGGAGTTCAAACTAGATCAATTCTGACTTCTCCTAACCCCAAAGTGCTTGGATTTGGTAACCTTTGTGCAGGTTTCAGGCAGGCTGCTCTGTGGAATTGCACAGGGTTTTATAAAAGAAAAGACAACTTATTCCTGCGTAAAGATGCAAGTTTTTCCTCCTGTGAGCAGGCAAAGCAGGATGCTAAAATTCTCCATGTTAAGAGCTGCAGATATTGTAGCACTTTCCAAAGTTTTATCTGCTACACTCCTCAAGTGAATGTGTGGAAGTGAAACTCAGGTGCTGAAACAAAGTTTAAGATCTCTGTTAATTTAAACTTATTTAATTTTAGGTTAGATATTCAGAGGGGCAGTGTGGAAGGCATATTCTTATGTAAAATTTGCTATTCACAGCAGATGTACAAAAAAGGACAAATTCAGTTCAAGTAAGTAAAAGGAAGGACATTTAAGATGATCATGGAAACTGAGTTTATTTTAAGGAGTAAGGAGTAGAATCATAAAACCATTTAGTAAAGAGATTGTTTAACTTGTAAAAGCAAATCTGGAAGATATCATTCTACCTGTGAAAATACATTGCAAGAGTAAATACCAGCAAGGAATCTCTTGATAATGAAGGACAATGACCATACAGAAGCAAAAAGTATAAGGCATTGACAGGTAAATTTGCATTTCAAAATAGAAGTAGGTTCCTCCTCAAATAATGAAATAAAAGAGCCTTTCCATAGAACTGGAAAGAGAACATTTCACATTTGCATTTTATGTTATTTTCATTATTTTTTTCCCACATGGCCAAAATTATCTTATTAATTTTATTTATTTATTTATTTAATAGTTTGGGGATAGTTAAGGTGCTCTTAAGACTCTTTTACAGTTTAGTAAAATGGTGGGAAAATCCATGTTAAAAATCTAGAGGGTTTTCCATCACAGGAGTGGGATTCTGTAATGGGTTCTTTATGAGAGCAATGGGATAAGAAATATCATGAGCATGAAGTGGGGGTTAAAACTTGAACAAAAACTGTTATGTCACATAATGCTGCCTGATCAAGTTGTACTTTTGGAATCAGGATGAATTTTTTATTGTAAATTCATAATTCTTTCCCAACTTAGCAGTTGTGGGATGGACCAGAAGAGGTGGGTGGTCATTGGGAACTCAGAGACTCAGACACATCTTCCCACAGTGAAGGTGATGGCAATGGATGTAAAATAAATTTATGTGAAGGGATTCTGTGTCAATAGAATATTTATCTGTCTGATCAATAGTGAAGTTTTAGCCTGTTACTAATTTTTTGCTTCTGGTAGAATTGAAATTGGGCATCAAAGCTGAATTGTAAGGAAGGACCAGTCATACCAGGGATAATGATGCTACAAAAGGTCTTTAATTATGTAGATATTAGACCCCAGATCTGCTGTGTTAGCTTTTCTTTTTTTTCATATTTAAAATTGAATTGCGGCTTAACTGGAAATTCAGGCTTTTCCAAACAAGAACAAAATATGATGTTTGTCCCTAAGATTTTTTTTGTTTTGAAGGGGAAAATACCAAAAGCAGCCCCTAGTATATGAACCTTGTGTGAAGCCAGGATTTCCTGTACAGATTTTCAAACAAATCTCCAAACTACCTTACATGGATCTTCACATCGCCTTTCCAATAGTAGTAGATAAATATAATAGTTTTTCATCACTGTTCTACTGGGCAGGAACCCTTCTGACACTCTAGAGGTTAGAGGATCTACCACCAAGATACATTTCACCTCTGAGCCTTAAATTTCAAACTAAATTTCTGTTAGTATCTAATGTACATGGTAAACATCAAATAATTTGTCGTTCTCATTCAAAGGTGACAGCTGTGAATTCCAAGATTAAAGCAATTAGAAGTCCTACCCCTCATGTAACTCTGATTGTTTGCTCTGACAATGGCCTTCCAAAACTCACCTGACTCCTCTTCAGAAAAGGAGCAGGAGGTAGGAAAGGTGAAAGGAGAGCAGGAGAAAGCAGAAGAAGACGAAGGTAGAGAGAGCAGGAGAGATTTGGGAACAGGAGCACAGGACTTTTTATGTCTTTGGGGGAAGAAGGAGGGATAAATTGCCATATATCCTCCCCACCAGCCTTGGTCTTTGAAACTGAGGGGTTTGTGTTAAATTCAGTTAAAAATGAAGAGCATCAGCTCAAGAGAAGCTATTTCCTATTCCAGTGTTCCCTCAGAAGTTAATAATGTTCAGATACATGCAGGAGATCCAGCAGTGTCCCTGCCATGCTTCTCAAGCCCTGTAAAGAGATCTGATCCCAGCACTGGTACCCTGGTGCTGTCAAACAAAACCTGCCTTGCTCATGTCACAAATGGATTTATTTTCCCTCCTAACGACAAAGGGGACCTGTGACATAAGTGATGATTTACACGACACAGGCACCAGCAGAGAGGAGCTGCCAGCCACATCTCCAAGGGACCAGCCCTGTCCCCACTCTGCCTTATTTAACATGTGACTGGTGTCACCTCTATCAGCAGAGCTTGTCTGCTGTGACATTCGAATGAGTGACGGCCGTGTCATCTCCCAGGCCAGCCCGTTCTGCTGTCGCATCGCGCTCTCGGCCTCCGCTGCACGTCCGATGGGGAAGGGAAAAATTCTTCCACATGCTTTGTTAGCAGGAATCTGGTGAGCTAAGGGTTAAATGGCTTGGGGTGTGTTTGTGGGGTAGTGTGCATGTGTATATATGTATACGAGTGTGTGTGTGTATATATATATATGTATTAGAAAAAAAAAATTATATATCTATATATACATACACAGGCACCTTGGTTTGGCTGTAGGACCTCGTGCCCGCAGGCCACAGTCACATTATCATCTGGAAATTGGATAACGACAGCACAATGACAAATCCAGGTTGCCTGCAATAAGGTGCTAATCCCTTTGCTTTAATATCGGAGCAGCGTGTAATGATGTTTGGACATCACTCCAGTTTACTGACGACCCCACTGGGGCCGGCAATAGAAGCGTACAACTGTCTAACAAGCCATCAGGTGACCGCCGTCGTCAAAGCAACGGGGGATGCAATCTAATCTTCCCTCCATCCCTTCCAGCTCCCAATAAGGACCAGATTATAGAAGTGGCCCATCAATGCTTGGTAACTCGAATCAATTAACGTTAATTCGCACAATGCTATGATGTATTGTGATCACTTTCATTTCGGAGAAGGGGGAAGAAATTGCTATAATTCACCTAAAATGAGGTTGTCTATGGTGCTGAGGTATTAATTGGGTGTCCATATTAAATGGAAAAGGAGCACGGTAGTGAAGGAAAAGTGGATGAGTGACTCTCTTGGCTGCTATTGACCTATCAGAAGAAGACAGTGCCCTTTTCCTTTGCTTTTATCTATTACAGTTTTCCCTATTGCGTGTCAAGTTGATGTATTATAAAAAATTCATTTGGTGACCTTCCACCCCCCTAGCAGATTAAACAATTTCACTGGGATGGCATCATTAACAGGGCCTTGCATTTAATGATGATTTCTCTAAAAGGCCACGGAGATTCGATTTTAAGCTAACAGATTTATTGCACTATTATAACATATCGTAAAAAACTGTACCACCTACGGTCTGGTTTTAGGATAGAAACTGTTTAAGAGTTTATGTGGAGCTTAAAGTGGTATTACCTTGGGATACGCAGCACGGCAAAGCTCTGACCTCCGGCGGGATGCTGTTTACATTTAATAAAAGACATTTCTCTGACAGTAAACTTGGGGAGTGTGTTATGGAGGAGGTCTGCCTTAGCTCCTCACCACTGGCCTTGTAAATAGGGGCATTTCCACTGATCTACAGCAATTAATGGAAGTCACTAATGAATCTGGAGAATATTTCTCTCCTCTCTGATGCGTCTGCTCTGTCCCTGTCCGAGTAAAGGCCTCTGGTGATCCCACATCTAGACCCTTCATCAGTTTCATTGTTCTGATGGAAGAAGGGCCTAGAGGGGAAGTCATAGGAGGAGAGGCTGAGGTCACTTGGTTTCCTCAGCCTGGAGAAGAGGAGACTGAAGGGAGACCTCACTGCAGTTACATCCTCCTCATGATGGGGAGAGCCTGCACTGATCTCTGCTCTGTGAGCAGAGTGGCAGGACCTGAGGGAATGACATGAAAATGTGTTGTGGGATGTCTAGCTTGGATGTGAGGAAAAGTTTCTTCACCCAGAGAGTGGCTGGGCACTGAACAGGCTCCCCAGGGCAGTGGTCACAGCACCAAACCTGGCAGAGTTCAAGAAGTGCCTGGACAATGCTCTCAGGCACAGGGTGGGATTGTTGGGTCTGTCCTGTGCAGGGCCAGGAGCTGAGCTCCATGATTCTCTTTGATTTCTTTCTATAATATAGGAAACTATGGGAAATAAAAGTCATCCTTCAAATATCTTTTCTTGCTTAAAATAGGAATGACCTCAGACTCCTCATTGTCTTCTGATGCTCATGTTGCTCTTCCCTGTCTGTATTAATTAGTGACAAAATCTGCAGGGGGAGACAGAGCTCCAACAGTGCACCTGAGAGGGCAGAGGTCTGCTTCATTTCATCATTCCATGACATCAGAACCCGTTCTCACCCAAAAATGTTGAATTCCTCACAGTCCTTCCACTGAATATGTACCTCCTTTGCCTGCCACAAGTCCTCAGCTTGCCTATGCCCTGTCCTTGCTGCACCTCTTTTTCTTGAATCCCTTGAAGTCACCAGCAATCCCCACCTTTTCAACAACAAAGAAAAATGTCTCTTCTGCTGGATCATGATTCATTTAGTCATATTATTCCCTAAATTCTTCCCAATTTCTTTCCACTTCCAAGGATATATTGATTTTACAACACTAGCATTGCAGACATACCAGACAACTGTTCGATTAATTTCAATGTCTATTAGGAAATTAAATATGCCAGGGGCTGTTCTTTGGCACCAAGGCCAGCTGACATATTTCAGCATGGCCTCATCCAAATGTCCAAGTGAAAATATTTTCTGACTGCATTAGCTCCCAGATAATTTGGGAGTTGTTCTGGACTTTGTCACTGGACATAAACCAGAGCTTAAGAGGGACCGACAGTTTAATGGTAGAGGTGATCAGGTGTCAGTGCCAAGACTTGTTTTTGGCATAATTTAATTTTCTAGTAGACCAATATCCACCGACTTTAATGGACCCTTGACCCAGGCTGTGATCCTGATCTCCTTCTCTTTGAAGTCAATTGATAACAGTATTTCCTCTTCTCCTCCTCCTTCTCCTTCTCCTTCTCCTTCTCCTTCTCCTTCTCCTTCTCCTTCTCCTTCTCCTTCTCCTTCTCCTTCTCCTTCTCCTTCTCCTTCTCCTTCTCCTTCTCCTTCTCCTTCTCCTTCTCCTTCTCCTTCTCCTTCTCCTTCTCCTTCTCCCCACTACTATTATTTTTGTAGACATTATTATAATGACATGATATAACTATATTAGTAATGGCATCACTATATTACATTAGATTAGATATCAAGAAGAAATGCCTCCCTGTGAGGGTGGGGAGGCCCTGGCATAAGGTGCCCAGAGAAGTTGTGGCTGCCCCTGGATCCCTGGAAGTGTCCAAGGCCAGGTTGGACAGGGCTTGGAGCAACCTGGGATAGTGGAAGGTGTCTCTGCACTTGGCAGGGGATGGAACAAGATGATCCTCAAGGTCCCTTCCAACCCAAATCATGATATGATTTTATATTTTATGATTATAGTTATTATTGCACTTGTAATTGAAACAACAAGTTCTCCTTGATTTCAGGGATACTTCATTTCCTCTGCCCCAAATTCCTCCACCAAGTTTCTCAGTTAATCCATAATACCTGCACAGACCCTCCAGTTTCTGTGCCCTCGAGCTTCCCTGCTGCTAAAGAACAGACTCTTGCTCTCCTGTGGAGCCTCAGCCTGTTCAGCAGACATGAGTAGGCACTGCTGGTGACAGGATCAGGGGTCCCTGGTGTCCTTGCTGACTGAGGCATCCCCAGCCTGCTGTGCCCATGTCTAGGAGAGCTGCAGGGCACTGAGCACCAGAGCTGCTCCCTGTCAGCAGGGAACTGCAAACCAGCCTGCTCCTGCTCAGCACGAGACTGCAGGGCAGTGGCAAGCAGCACATCTTTCATGCCCACGGGAGGAAGGCAAAGGCAGGGCTTGCTCTGGTTCTTGCTGGGCTACGAGCACTCCTCTACCTCCCCCTCCCCAGGGCAAAGCTGTCCCAGGAAAGGCCTATTTTCCTTCCAGCATGAATCAGCATGGGAGCAGCAGGATGCTCCTTCCTCCTCCTCCTCCACACTGACATCATTTTAAGGAATATAACTTTCTGTGTGCAAGGTTGTGCCCTAAGGCAGGGGCTCCCTCACAGCACGAGTCAGGTTGGGCCATGTGGGATGTAAACACCACATTCCATGCTGTGTTAACCAAGTTCAAATTACCCACAAACAGACATTCATTTTCACACTTCTGTTTTAAGTATTCATGCCTAGTTTTGCTTTGTTCTGTTTTCTTCACTGTTATTTTACCAGAGAGAGAAAGAACAAGGGGGTAACAGTTCTAATTAAAAGAGTTCTAAAATAAAAGACGAGTGAGATTTTTTACTGTGAGGGTTCCCCAGGTTCCCCAGAGAATCTGTGGATGCCACATCCTCTGGAAGTGTCCAAGGCCAGGTTGGATGGGGCTTGGAGCAACCTGGGATAGTGGAAGATGTCCCTGCCCATGGCAGGGGGTGGAACTGGAAGATCTTTAAGGTCCCTTCTAATACAAGTTTTCTATGATTCTATGATTCTGTGACTCTGTGATTTTATGATTCTATGATTCTACTGACCCCAGAGAGTGAGAGCTACTTCCTAGAATCACACCACCAGCCTTGCTCTATGCACTAGACACAAAACACAGTTTTACCATGTAGAGCCTGGCATGTGAATTCAGAGTATTTTTCTTATTTGTTTTCAGTTCTAAGGAACATGAGGAGAGAGAATTTTTTTGATTTTACAGAAACGATGCCAAGATTCACCTAAACCTCTCTGTGCTCAGCTGGAGCCAGGGGCCTCACAGAAAACTGCAGCTCTTTAGCTTGAAAACAGGAATGGCTTGGTGTGTTTGCTCCTGCAGTAAGTTTTGGTCACACAGTTGAATGCACATTTTTGGAACAAGGTAGATAACAGCACCTTATTGATGCCCTTGACATGAATTTCAAAACTTTGAGATTTTCCCACTGACAAAAATACAAGATAAAGAGCCAAGATAAGAACTAAAACTTCACTCCTTGAGTCTGCACATATCCTTAAAACCTTAGTTGATCTTTCCAGCAGCTGTAGTTCAGTATTTTTCATCAGCTCAGTCTGAACACTTTCTCGTTTGTAATGCAGAGTAATACTCTGAAAAAACATCCACAGCCATCACCCAAACTAGAAAGAAAGAGTTAAAAGCAAAGGAAACTTAAGCTCCATATTTCTTGTGTTTGTAAACACCTTTAAGCAAACACTGGAGATCAATGAATGGCTTTTCTTCTTTCATTTCAAGACAATACCAAGCCCCCAGCCTCTTCATTGCAATTGCATATTACAGCATTTTTTATATATATATATATATATATATATATATATATATATTATATATATATGAGATACTAAATGACACAAAGCACTGGGAGAGGGAATGAAATGATCCAGGCTCAGAATAAAGTGTTGATTCTTTATTCAAATGCAAAAGTGCTCTCCTGGGATATTCTAATTTAAATTTCAGGCTTGGAAAAACCCATGTCTTTCAAGGGGGTGCCTGTAACTGCTGTATTTCTGTCTGCAGACTTTGCAGATTGGGAAGGTGATGGCAGGAAAAAGAAATACAGTAAAGCCCTGTAAGTGCTGTGCTTGTGTGGAGGAACCAAGACTTTGTTCTTAGAGGAGCTCAAAGGTTTTCAGTGAAAATCTCTGCTGGACAGGGAACATTTGCAGGCTCTGCTGCTCTCAGTGCACTACAGTGATGACTTTGGGGCTAAGGCATCATGAATCCATAAAATCCCTGTCTCTTCCACATACTTCCAACCTGATACCAGGGACGTAAATTACTTTGTCTATTTCTCACTTTTCCATCTGTAAACTGGGGATTGAAACAAAAGGATTTTTTTCATACTTTGGTGCTGCTTTTTGCTTGGAAGTGATAACTGTTTCCTATTTCCATGCATGCCTCTCTCGCCCAAGGAATCAAAGGTTATGATAAGGTAAATTAGCAGGAAGAAAATAGGAACAGAAAATAACATCTGGAACTTTATTTCTGATTTTCCTTCAATTTTTTTTTTTCTTTTTCCTTTCCCATCCCTTTTCATGTGAAAGAAATGGAAGCAGACAACATTCGGAAATGTGCTTATACAGGAGACCCTACAGCATCTCTGTTCAGGTGCAGCCTTCAGATGGAGAAATTGAGAAGCAGCTTCCAGTACAGCCAAAAATCATTTTCCTGGACAGAAAGGTAGAATTTTGCTCCCTGTGGATGGAGGCTTCTATTAATTCTGTACTACCTTGGCATTTTAGATTTTTGACATTTGAGATTTTTGCAGCCAGGCTCTGCTCCATGGGGATCCAGCAGTGGCAGCAGAGGAACGGGCAGGGATTGATCCCAGCAAGTTCCACCTGAACAGGAGGCAGAACTTCTTCCCAGTGCAGTGACCGAGCACTGAACAGAGACCAGAGAGGGAGTGGAGTCTCCTCACTGGGGATATTCCAGACCTGTCTGGACACCATCCCTGTGCTCTGGGATGGCCCTGCTGGAGCAGGGAGGTTGGATCAGATGATGGACCAACCATGATCCATTCTGTGATGTGGCCTCATCTTGAAAAGTTATGGTGAACTTAGTGACATTTGTAACGTGTGACATAAATGCAAACTGCCCTTAAACAGGGGGAATATATATATAAAAATTATTACAGCTGTTAAAATCATCAAAGCTTTCTTTGCTCTTGCTGAGGAGACAGGATCTTAATTCTTGTGTTCTTCCTCCCAGGGTGAAAGAATTGACAAACTGGGGCCTCCTGCAGAACCCTGGGTTGTATCAGCCCATCTCAAGGACTCCTCTGAGGCTGTGCTGAAAGGTTTGGATGTGTTTTCCTATAGTAAGGGTTATGGCAAAGCACCTATGCAAAATGGTGGTGATAAATTCAGTTCTCCCTGAGAAATAAGGCTGTTGAAAACCAGTCTTTGGGCTGAAAACAGAAGGCTGCAGTAGGAGTTTGGTGAGCTGCCCAATCATATGCTACAGGGAAAAAAAGAATAAAAAAAAAAATTTTTACAAAGTATTTTTGTGCTCTGCTAGTTTAAAGGAAGTGTATCCTATAGTTTGTCTTTAAAAGGCATATCTGGAGTCAAAAAAAGAGAGAAGGAAGAATTAGAAATCCTAACGCTTGATTTTCAATTTATGTTATTTCTTTAGGGTCTATGACCATCTTTTTATCCCAGCAAATAATCTGGGATCTGATCTACAGACAGAAAGAACTGCTTGAATTGTCATTAATATATTATAATGTCAAAGTGGGTTTTTTTTCATGGGGGATCTAAATTTTTTCTTTCTTGTCCTCATTTATCAAAATGCATGAACTCATGAAAGACTCATGAAAACTCGTAAAAAACTCTAAACATGTGAGGATTTCCCTCAAGGTTGTGGGAAAACATGCTTAGATATAGAACCTTGTTTAAGCAGAGTGCTGAACCAAACACCTGTGGATGGTCATATGCTGCTAAATTGGAATTTGTAAATTATAATTATTATAAACTTATTAGTTTAATTCCTAAAATATTTAAATATAAGAAGCACACACAATGAAAAGTTAAGTTCCTTATTGCACAGAAAGTATTTTGTTCACAGTAAAGCCATTTGTGTGTTATTTTGAGTTGAAAAGTTCACATTTAGAGAAGATAAGTAGCATTTATTCTGTAGATCACAGCTTCTTACCCTTTCAGTCCCTGTTTCTGTTAATTAAAAATTCTTCCTACCCCAAGAAAGTTCCAGGATTACAGGTTAGAAAAATCCTTTGGTGTTTTCTACTCCTTTTCATGGCTTTTCAGGGCATGTTGCTAAACTCCTTAGGTTTAGATGAGCCACAGGTTGTTGGATTAGCTACTTATTGACAGTGGGAGGGGAGGGGAGGGGAGGGGAGGAAAGGAAAGGAAAGGAAAGGAAAAGAAAGGAAAGGAAAGGAAAGGAAAGGAAAGGAAAGGAAAGGAAAGGAAAGGAAAGGAAAGGAAAGGAAAGGAAAGGAAAGGAAAGGAAAGGAAAGGAAAGGAAAGGAAAGGAAAGGAAAGGAAAGGAAAGGAAAGGAAAGGAAAGGAAAGGAAAGGAAAGGAAAGGAAAGGAAAGGAAGAGAGAGAGAAAGGGAGAAAGAAAGAAAGAGAGAAAGAAAGAGAGAAAGAAAGAGAGAAAGAAAGAAAGAAAGAGAGAAAGAAAGAAAGAAAGAAAGAAAGAAAGAAAGAAAGAAAGAAAGAAAGAAAGAAAGAAAGAAAGAAAGAGTCACTGAAGAGAAAGACACTTCACATTCTTTAAAAGATACATGCATCAAATTAATAGTCAATAAACTTCAGCAAAGGAAGAGCAGCACAGTACAGATGTTCTGCATGTAATAGTTTGCTGCAGTTTTTCCTTTGACAAACATCCTTATTGCACTCGTCTTTTGAAGCACATGAAAGCAGCATTTAATGGAAATGGGTCCCGTCTAGCACACTGAGGCTGCTTCATCTGACAGCAGCCAAAGTGCCTCGTGGAAGGCAGTTTAGCTCCAAATTAGCTGTGCTTCTACGTTAAATACCAGCTTGCCTGAGAGATCTTTGGGAAGACTCCCATATATATCTGTAATATTCTGAGCTTTGAAGCATATGTGTCTGAAAGCTGAGCTAGTCTCTGTTGAGAAGTACAGTACAGTACTCCAGGCTTCATCACACACTAGAAATGGCAATTATAAAGTATTTGAACACAGCTGACAAGGCCCTCTGTTAAAATCCATCTTACAGTGAGTATGAGAGCCAAGAAAATCTTGGTAGTCTGTGCCGACATTGTCATAAGGAGGATCATATGAGTGGTAGATGGATGAACAAGGATCAGGCTGAAGCAATAAAAGAAATCTACATTTCCACATCTCCATCAAATCTATTCACAGCTTGAATCACTGATTATTTATGTATCACAGCTGATCCTGGAGACTCATAATGAAATTGGTGGTTTGGTTTGCTAGATACTGTATAGAAATAGGAAAAAAAAAATATATGTAGTCAAAACTAATTAAGTATAAACAAATTAAATAGTACCAGAGTCACAGAGAGGAGAAACCTTGTAATTTATGTTGCTAAATAATTAATATGTGTCAGGGTTTTGTGAGTGAGCTTGTCTTGGGCAGTTCCTGGCCATAGTTCAGAGTTTGCTACTTCACCACATTGGTCAGTGCCCTGAACATGAGAATGGCTGAGTAGAAATGTCCTGCCCACATTCAGCTTTATGTACCTTCACCTGTGCTGCTTAACTGCAATAAAATGTCAAACCACCTGCTTCATAAAGCAAACAGTTATGACATGTTGTCTTTCAGCAGGCAAAAGTCTGTGTTTGTGATCACTGGAGCAAGTCCAGCATCCTGAGGAAGTTCTGGCATCTCACCCCCACCTGAACCAATATTTGGAAATTTGTCAGCCTTTAGGATTTCACCCCTTTCACCCCAAGAGGCTGAATGCAGACCAGACCTGGCCTTGGCTGGTGCTCAAAGATACACACAATAAAATGGGGATCCAATTGCAAAGTAAATTATAACTTTTAAAAAGAGCCTACAGAAATATCAATCATGGCAAGGGCAAATGTTGGGCCAGAATTCATTCCCTGATAGATCACAAGAGGTAACACGATGGAGAAATTCTGTTTCCTGGTTTTCATTTTAATGCTCACCATGGAGATTTTCCCTGCCAGGTTTCCAGCTGACAGTATCTCCTGTAGTGTCTCAGGCCAGTCAACACAGACACTTTCCTTGGCCAAATACCTTTCAAACCATCTCACAGAGCTGGAGAAAAATTCCAAGAGATTTAACACTAGGACAGGAGGGAATATGCCCCAAAGATAAGGTGAAACACCTACAAATCAGGAAAGAATTGAAGATTCAGCTTGTCCCTTAGTTACAGTGGTTGACTCCTTGAGACCATCCCCTTAGGACAGTCTCATTATCACTCTCCCAACCTTGGTGAAGTACTTAGTCACACAAGACATGAGTTTAATTAAAAAATGGGCATTTGGAACTTTCCAGTGTATCTCTATAGCTCCTGTTACCCTTGTTGATCCCTCTAACAGCTGCATTCACACCCCCACAACACACAGAAAATTCCATTTCACAATGAGCTCAAAGTATAAATATTTAGAAGCTGAAGCCCTCTAATTCCTCAGGAATTTGTTTTCTGAGTCCTTCAGTGTGAAATTTTCTGGAGCTAGACACAATGTTTAGGATGAAGATGGATAATGAATTCAGGCTTTCTGAAGTCCCTTAAAGTCATGAGGACTCCCTGAGGTCCTTAAGTGGCACTTACGTGGTTGCTGCTAACTGCAATATGATTTTTTCTGACTCTCCAGGGCTCACCCAAGTGCAGGTCATAGAGGGATGTGCAAGCTTTTCCAATCTGGCTGTCTCCAGCTCAGGAACAAACTGGAGACTTGTGTTCACTGTCACATCACCTCCAGGTAAACCCTATATTCTGTGTATTTTTTTTTTTTTCATTTGTTAAAATCAAAGCCCTCCAGGTGGCCTGAATTTATAAAAAATGAGTTAAACTTTGTTTGAATGGGTGGAGAGATGCCAAACCTCTAAAAAGCCTGAGTCCTGTTCCACATCCAAGTTGGCATTCCCCAGGCAGCAGGAGAGCTGGGTGATTCCTGTGCTATTCATGCAAGATCTTGCAAATCTAATTAATAAGTAAAGAGAAGTCAGAAAAAGGTGCCTCTTTCTCCCTGGATTCCCTAGCATGTATCCCAAGAAATTAGGTATTTGAAATCAGTTAAGTTGCCAGAGCAAACTTTTTCCTATAAATTGCAACCTCTCTTTCCCTCTTATTTTTCCCTGCTCAGAAATTTTCCATTTGTGCTCCTGGCTATTTTCATAGTGCGTTTTCCTGACTGTTTTCCTGCACCTGCTCACCTTTATAGGTGGTTCTGCACATTCAGAGCATGACTCCAGGACTGAGCTCTGCCAGGGCTCTCCTGAGAGCTTATGGAGATGATGTTGGCACCTTCAGAGGCCCCTGAGCGGCTCAGTAAAGAGGAGGCAGGTGTGTTTATGCCTGCTTGGTAATGCCAGCTGAGGGGGGCACTAGGGGCAAGGTACCCTGTGATCTTTTCCTTGGAAAATCCTCAAGATGTCTGCACAGGAGAAGCGCCTCTGTGACTGTTTGGGGGCCTGAAATTATCTCTAAGTCTTTTTCTGAAGGTATAGAGGGCTCAAATTGTTGGTTTCCTGTCTCAGGATCACTGCTGAGGCAAGGATATTGAGCAGAAGGAGCAGGTCTGGCACACAGTCCAATGATGCATTCAGATATTGATGTTGTACTACCATGTGTAAAGTCTCTATTATGGTATTGCATCCATCCACATCCATCCATCCATCCATCATCCATCCATCCATCCATCCATCCATCCATCCATCCATCCATCATCCATCCATCCATCCACATCCATCCATCATCCATCCATCCATCCATCCATCCATCCATCCATCCATCCATCCATCATCCATCATCCATCCATCCATCCATCCATCCACATCCATCCATCCATCCATCCATCCATCCATCATCCATCCATCCATCCACATCCACATCCATCCATCCATCCATCCATCCATCCATCATCCATGCATCCATCCATCCATCCATCCATCCATCCATCCATCCACATCCATCCATCCATCCATCCATCCATCCACATCCACATCCATCCATCCATCCATCCATCCATCCATCCATCATCCATGCATCCATCCATCCATCCATCCATCCATCCATGCATCCATCCATCATCCATCCATCCATCCATCCATCCACATCCATCCATCCATCCATCCATCCATCCACATCCACATCCATCCATCCATCCATCCATCCATCCATCCATCCATCCATCATCCATGCATCCATCCATCCATCCATCCATCCATCCATCCATCATCCATGCATCCATATCTATCCATCCATCCATCCATCCATCCATCCATCCATCATCCATCCATCCATCCATCCATCCATCCATCCATCCATCCATCCATCCATCTCTGTATATAGATATATATGCATGGATATCTCTCTAGATTAATACCCTTATAGATAATCTATCTATCTATCTATCTATCTATCTATCTATCTATCTATCTATCTCTCATGTCTTGCCTCATCCAAAAAAAACCAGAGGGATCAAGTACATCGTACATCTGACTGGTGAAGTTGCCAAATGGAAGTGGGTAATGAAAAAATCTGAGGGGAAAAAAAATAAAAAAATAAAAGTTTACAAACATTTAGGCTGCCACAAGTGGCTCATCCAAATCCAGTGCTTCCCATGACTTGGAAAAGGAAGAATTGGGGTGCAGGGAGCACTTGGAGGTGAGGCTTTCAAGGGGGAGATTTTTGGGCTTTGGGCTGCCAGACACATGCAGCTCCCACTACTTTCTCATCAGTGAGAGCAGATGGAAAGTCAGCACCTCACAAGATCTGATTCTTTAGGCTGGAAGCACAGATTAATGAAATGTGCTTAGAAACCTGTTTCAGGTAAATCTCAAAATCTTTTTCTGAACAGAAGTCAAACAGAATTCCCTTTTCTGAACTATTAACCAGTCAGAGAGTCACTAAGAATTAATAATAGAATCACAGAATGGTTTGGACTGGAAGGGATCTTCAAAATCATCAAGTTTCAAGTACCTTGTGTTGGGAAAGGACACCTTTCAGTAGACCAGGATGCTCAGAGCCCCTTCCAGACTGACCTCAACACTTCCAGGGATGGGACAGCCACAGCTTCGCTGGGCACCCTGTGCCAGTGGTTAATATCTAATTTAAATCTTCCTTCTATCAGCTTAAAGCCATTCCCCCACGGAGGGTGTTTAGAGGTACCAATGTGTACAGGCAGCTGATGAACCTATGCAAGTATCACCTTTGTAAATCAGATTATTGCACACTTTTAATGTGCATTGCAAAGGTACACACCAAAGGCACAATCCTTTTTGCTCCTTGTAATTGGCAACCATGCTGGAGACAGCATAAAGGTTTTTATACTTCCAGAATCTTACAGAGGAGATTTACTTTCATCATTTGAGATAAAAAACCCTGAAATTAAACAATCAAATAATAGATTTTTGTGATACATCTTCATGAACCAGTTGCTCTATGCACCTACCCTGCCATAATTCACTGTTTGTAGACAGCTGAGGAGGTGCAGCTGATGCTGAATGCATAATCCCAAATGTTTTAGTTGCAGTTCCTGGGGTGAGCAGACTATTCATAGCACCACTGCATTGTCTTGCTCCTTGTTTTACATTAATATTCCCTTCACTCATATGGATCCCAAAGGGTTTGATACGTTCACTTTCCATTTAAACCAACAGCATCCTACTCACAGAGTAGTGCAAAACACCTTTAAACACCTGGGTGTGTAGGGTCCTTGATACCTGAGAGATCCCTTCTCTCAGCTGAAGTTCATATCTGTTTGTAACTGCAGGCAGATTTCTCCCAACTAGAACATACTTCCCACCCTGTTCTGATGCAGCCCAGCTTCGTTCAGGTGGACAACACTGACACAAATCTAATTTGTTTCTGCTAAAAGTATTTACAGCTACTTACCCCAGTCTCCAAGCCTCCATCTGACAACATTTCTCTCTTTTTTTTCTTTTTTTTTTTAAATTAATTGATGAAAAAAAGGCTTTTAGGTTTTTATTAAAAGCAGAACTCAAGTAAAATAAATATCTATCAAAATGTTTAGAACTGTGGGGTTAGGACCAGTAATGAGTCAGGTAGTGAGAGATAATGAGTTGATGTGCCAATCCACATCCTTCAAGGTGGTCTGCAGAGAGTAGCAGGGCCAGTTGCCCTAAACTCCTGTCCTTGCCCAGCACATCTTCACTCAGAACTTATTTTGGAAGTAATTTAGGGAATCAAAACCTCCCTCTACTTCAAAAAGGCAACACTGAGCATCTTCCAGTCCTTGCAACTCAGATCTGAGACCCAATGAACTCTTGAACACAGAAACTATGAGCAACTCCTCAAAATTTTCATTTGCTGAAAATTTTAGAATCTCCGGGTGCAGAGCATTACCCAGAGCTTCTGTCTTTCAAGAGACTAAATATTTACTGTGCAACAGCAGGAACACTGACATTTTTTATTTATAATGCTCATTATCAACGTGGTGGAAAATATTAACAAATTCACTGTGAGTTTTATGCATCACGGATTTAGTCCTCATGCTGGTGAATATTTCTGGGATCCCCCTAACTTATATTGATATGATTCAGGTATAGCCTGTAAAAAAATCTGTATTAAGAACTGTCTTATCACAACCAATTTCTCTTGCAGAAAATGTGCTGGTTTTCTGTAGGAGCCTGATCTGTCTGGCCTCAGAAGCATGTGAACATATTTTCTGGGGTTTCTGTCAGTCAAATTAATGGAAGTAATATTAAATATTGTTGAATGCAAAGAAGCTGTTATGCTTCAGGAAGCACTCAAAGCTTGAAATTTAGCTTGTAGAAATATTGTTACTTCTTTGGGTTGTCCTGGTACTCAGTCCCAAATAAATATTGTCCATTAATGTTGGATCTGTCTGGAGATAGATAGATTTGTGGTTTGTCCCTGAATGCATCTTTAACACTGTTAAAAAGCTACAGGGTGGTGTTTCAGCTGTGAAATTACTGTCTGTGCTTTTGTGATAAATTGACTGCTTTAAATTCTCAGGGACCAAGTTCACTGTGCTGTCCCAGCCATTTTCCACCTTCCCTGTGCCCATGGGAGCCAGGGCCAGCATGATCCTCGTTGTCATACTGGGTTCAGCAGCATCTGCATTCATCGTTGCTCTTTCATTCTGCTGGCTCAGGAAGAGCAAAAGCCACAGTAAGTTGGAAATATCCACAAAAATTTATACTTGCAGATTCCTTGTTTTATTTAACAAATCCCCAGAGTGGCCACAATGGGTTTCAGACAATAGAACTCAAAAGCTCTGGGATGTTCAGTAATTAGGATAGGGTTTGTAGTTTATGCAGAGACAAGAGTTGGGCTTCAATAATCAATGTGGGTCCCTTCCAACTCAGAATATTCTATGATTCTATGATAGCTCAAGGTTATACAGTTTTATGCCTATAAAAGGTGTCTGAGTCCAGACAGATATTACAGAAAATTTCTTCTTGGAAAAGATTGCTAAGCACTGGAACAGTCTGCCCAGGACAGTGGTGGAGTCACCATCCCTGGAAGGGTTCAAGGGTGTGTGGACACAGCATTTGGTGGCATATTCAAGCAATATTGTACTGTATGTTCAACAGTATGTTCAAGTTTTTCTTGAACAAATAATTTCTTCTGAGCAGAGGATGTACTGAGGGTGATGTGACTGTGTGTTTCATTGCAGAAACGAGGACTCAACAGCCTCATCTACCACGGGACAGCACCAAGAGACCCAGTGAACAGTCACAGCCTCCTGCAGCTCCCACCAAGCCTTGCTTCAATCAAGGACCAAATAAAAGTGGAGTGTCAGTAGCAGGAGGTGAGACTGCAATTCATAAATGATTGGACACTAAAAGAGTCAGTTTATGTCTTTTAACATGTTCAGGTGTTCCCTGGGATGTGATGGAGTTACCATGACTGCAGTGTGCAAAAAATGTGTGGGATGTGGCAGCTGGGGAGAGGTTTAATGGTGAATGCAGTGGTGCTGCCTTGGTGGTTGGACACAATGATCTGAGCGGTTTTTTCCAGCTTCACTGAATCTAGGATTCTACAGGTTTGTATAGGACATTCTCAGAAGGTCAATCTCTTTATTACCTCCTCCTTCTCCCTGAATTTTTTCTGTTTGTCATTTCATCTCCTTCAATACAGATGGAGTGAATTTCCAGCTACACTGAAGACAACAGCATAATCCCCGTCATGCTCATGCTGTGATTTTTGGGGTGTCCAGTGTAGGGACAGGGCCTGGATTTCAGTAATCTGTTTGGCTCCCTTCCCCACAGTCCAGGATATTCTATGATTCAATGAGTCCATGATTTCTCCCAGTGTTTTTGGAGCAGGGCAGGGACCAGCACTCCTGGTGTCCCCACATGCCTGGAGGAGCAGGGCTTCTCCCTGCCCAGATCTCCAGGTGCTGGAGGGGGACCAAAAGCTCTGGGCAGGTTTGGAGGCTGTGAAGGACTGCACTGTTACACTGGAGGTAATAAAACCACCCAGGGCTGGTTTGCACAGTCCCTGTGAGTCCAACCCAGCAGCCCAAAGCAGCTCCACTCCCACCCACCCACCCTGTGTCCCACTCTGCTCCCCGGGGTCCTGCCACAAACAACCCTTTCCCGCACACCTCCTCCAGACTTGTCCTTTCATCATCCTCTGATCAAACCCTGCTCCTTCTGAGGTCACAAGAAAGCAGACAGCCCCAGGGGCGTGTGGCTGGCAGCACAAAGCACTGGCTTCCCTTTCTGCAAGTGTGAAATGTTCTTACAGTAGCTGAGGGCTTTTTTTTTATCTCACCTGCCAACAGCACAGATCTAAGGGCATTCGGATAACCCTGCTGAACCCCCCATTTACTCTGTTTTGGGAATTTCTTTTTCCTCCTTCTTACTGAAGCCTGTGAATTACATAAGAGGCAGGAAGAAGCGAGCTGGAGTTTTTATCTCCTTTTAATTAGTGTCTATCACAAAAGCAGAGGGAGAGAGAAGGAGAGAGGAAATTCTGCAGTTTATGTGTTTTGATATTTGCCATACTCTTCCAAAACACAGCATTCAGCTGTGTGCCTTAGGACACATATCTGCTATAAATTCATTTTTTATCTAATTTGTCTGAGATCTAAGCTTCCTGTGGAGGTCTGAGATCAAAGGATCTGATTCTGTCTGATGTTGGCTCTGACACATAATGCGTGCTGACTTAGTTCTGTCTATAAACTCGCAGTGGGAGGCTGCCACTCTCCCTTGGCACCTTTACATAGTGAACTTTCATTTTGGCTGGGGAGGCTGACAGGTACAGCGCTGATTGGAGCCGTCACGTAAATAATTCATGGAAAGAATTTTTTTGTCAGAAAAAGGCAATCCAGCCATTTAGAGTCTTTTAGGAATAGTTGCAAGACAAAAAGATTCCCCAATATGTTCAAATCTAAACAAGGATAACAATATCTTAAGTGAATTTAATACATATGACTTGGAAATCTCTAATGTTTGATTCCTCCTATTTAAAGTGCTGTTGGTTTTGGAGAGAGAGAGAAGAAATCAAAGCTGCACTCTTTTTGTTTAGTTTCTGCTTTTGTAGCTCTTCCCCTCATAAGAAATACTGCTTTTCTAACACAATTAGGTGTTCAGAGCCTTTATTTATGAATCACCACAGTAAGACTTGCAAAACAGAGATTTTCTCATTGGTGGGTGCTTGTAGAGTGCAAAGTCCAGTGGATCAAGGGCCCTGGATGTTGTGCCAAAAGGAGCAGCTGAAGATGAAGATGAGGGAGCAACCAACATGCACAATTATGCATTCCAACAGGGAGATGTGATCGAGACATTGCCTTGCCTAACCTGGGTCTAAGAAGAAAAATCTCCTTAGCTTCTCGTAATTATCTCTCTCTTGAGGATCTTTTGATGGACTTAGTCATTGTTAACAGAACACATCTGGAGGTAGAGGAACATATTTTTTCTTTTTGCTTTTTGCAATTTATTCTGCTGGTTCAACAGAGAGCTTGTATCCTCCTACAACTTATATTTCCAAGCTTCGATTTTCTGTCCTTTCCCTGAACCTTTTCAGGATGGTACCTGATTGATTCTTATTCTGATCCCCTTGGACATCTTCAGCTAGAAATTATCGTGTGTTCCTGAAGATGTTATCCCAGTCTGTAAATTGGGTCTCCCCTTCTGGCTCCTAGCTTGCCCAGACCAGCTCCTTCTCCTTTCTTTCTACCAGTTTGCCATTTTTACCTTGTTTTACAAAATTTCACTAGAATCAATTTTAGTTTAATTTCCAAATCACCAGTGGAAACACTGAATAACTTCCATTTCAGTAGTAGTGTCTGGTACTACTGCACATCCCTGAGAATTATTTCCTATACATAATTTCTGCCTGAGCTCTGTTAGCTGGTACTTAATCCAGTTAATCATATGCTTTCATGATATTGAATAGTTTGTATTTAATTTTTAAATATGAGGAATCTCAAGGCAGTATTTCATCCTTGAAACTGTTTCTATCCAGAAAACTTGTAGCCCCCTCCATTGATTCAAACTTGGTTGAAAAACTTTATTTCCACCGTTGAAAATGGCACCTTTGAAGATGAGAGAGTCAATAAATCTCCAGAACTAACATGAACCTTTGGTGTAGGAGATCATGACCTTATTATCTTGTTTATGTGTCTAAAGAAGAAAATTGAACCTGTGATGTATGTAATTTGTACTTTAAATCAGCCAACTACCTAAAGTTAAAGACAGCTTAAGAAGGAAAAGTGCTAAACTTAATAATATATCTGACTGCTGAAATTTTGGTAACAGCTTTCTGGTGGATTCCCAAGAGGTACAACCCTGCAATTTAAATTTACAAGAGTACAACTTGAAAAGAAACAGTAAGCACCCTTTAACATAAAAAAAATGAGCACAATCATGAAGTCATTGCCAGGGCTGTCAGAGTTCAGGTTGGTCAAGGAGTGTCTGGACAACTTTTCTGAAATATTATTTCATTTTAGGAGTTTTTGTGAGAAGCAGGGGAGGTACTCAATGACCCTTCCAATTTGCAATATTTTATGATTCAGAAAATATAGATTCAATTATATGAATGACAGGAAATGCAGAAGAGAATGAATCAGAGCAAAAGATCCAAACATCCATGAGGCTGAATGTCACAGGCTGTTAAGGGTTAAACTGAAAGGACAAACCTAAAACATCAGAAGTGGTAATAACACATTTTCTGGTATTATTTGTGCTAAGAACCTACAATGTGTGCTGATAAATGGACTAAAACAACTGATTTTGTCTACTAACATGAGACATTGACCAGGACTAGTTCTGGAATGAGTACTAATGGTTTAAGTGTAGGCTGATGGCACTTTTTTTTGTGGAGGGAGAAAATTACAAGAAATTTATGAATGTTTTTAGCATCCACATGATGCTACAAATTTGGCTGCGAATCAAGGCACACACTGCCAGCTCGGAAATTATCTGCTGTGTCACTACAAGTAACCCTGCCTCTGTTATTGACAACCATTTGATATATAAAGATGTAAAAAATTCCACATGAAAAATGTCTAGTTTATATTTATATTTTCTTGCATTTTTTCTATGTATTGTTTAAAAACAGCATTGCAGGTTACAGTCTCTGTATTTCTAATATTTGAGCCCTACCCAAGAAAAAGTTCTACCCTAAGTTACAGCCTGTTTCAGAAAAGGATGGTGCATTTTATGGGTGTGTGGTATTAAAATGTCTTCAGTCTTAACAATATATAGCTCACTAAGAAACTGTGATCTATACAATTGATTATTAAACATTTATTCAAAATTTTTCTAAATGTTGGAGATGCCCTAGAAGCTGTTAATGTGTCAATAAACACAAACCGACTGGGTTTGTTGCTTTTTATTTGTGGACATAGCTAATGATTGTTTGTCTTTGCCAATTCATTTCTGTCAAATTGAAATTTATAGCCACTGGAACTATTTCTGTAAGAGTAATTGCTTTTTAATTTATCATAGAATTATGGAATGCTTTGGGTTGGAAGGGACTTTAATAGTCACCTATTTCCTCCCACCCTGGGCAGGCACACCTTCCACTATCCCAGGTTGTTCCATGCCCTATCCAGCCCTTCCAGGGATGGGGCAGCCACAGCTTCCCTGGGCAACCTGTGCCAGTGGCTCACCACCCTCACAGGGAAGGATTTTTTCCCTAATCTTTAATCTAAATATGTCCTGTTCAATTTAAAACTCTTCCCCCTTGTCCAGTAACTGTCTGCCCATGTAAAATGGGGGGGAAAAAATGTATTGGTGTCTTTAACACACAGTAAAGGCATATAAAGTGTAGATGAAGTTGGGGTCTTAAAATTATTGTAAGAAATGAACAAGTCTTGCTTTCCCAGCTAAGGAAGGAAGTGGAGCAGTGGGAGCTGCCACAGGACATGCAGAGGAGCTGAACCTGCAGCCCAAGTCACCAAGAAAGCCCCGCAAAGTGCAGCCCAAGAGAGGTGACAGACACACCTTTCCCTCAGCCAGGAAGAGTGACAGCCACCAACAGCCCCACAGAGCAAGATCTCCTGGTGACCCTGAGGAGCTCCCGGGGTGCTCCAGGCAGGAGGAAGCGCCCCAACCTTCAGCTGGGTGCAAGCAGGAAAGGGAGAAGCCTGACGGGATGTCCCAGCACCAGAATGATGTCAGAGAGTGCGTTGCCATGGTGGCAGCAGAGGGGTAACGCAGCCATGGGAGGGGGTGAACCACTGTGGTCACTGTGGGGCTCTGTGCTCAGAGAAAACCATGCAGGGTTTGGGCTGGGGGACCACATGGCCAAAGGAACCCTCAGCCAGCTGCCAGGCTCTTTGGTGCTGACCTTTCTGAGCTTCCAGAATGGGGTGGGTGCATCCAAACTGTCCTTTGAGACTCACTACTGACCGAATCCTGGCTGCTCCAAAAGTGTCTCCAGGAGCTGTTTTGGGGAATGCTTAGTGGATCAGCTTTGAGATTGCATTCAAAAGCAGCCAGGGATGAGCCCAGCAACCCAACAGGGTTTCTGACACTACAATGTTGTAGCATGGATGTTATCTTAGTGTCTCTAGCATTGCTGGTGAATATGCATATATATAAATATACAGAAATTGTCTCATTTCTTCCAGCAACACTTGTAGTTTCATTCAAAGAATCTCAGTGTGTACACAAATATTTTCCTTTTTTCATTTATTCATCTCTCATTGTGGCTTAAATAAATGCTTCCATTCTACTCTACTTAAACCTTTTCCTTTCTTTTTTTTTTTTTAGATTAAAGTATATTACTGAGTAAATTGTCACCATGGCATTGTTTTCTGACAGCTTTAAATCACTGGCTTGTTATGAACACTACTCTTTATGGATAATAATACTAATGCTGATATTCTTCAGTTGCCCAGAGAATTCCTCTGTGTTTTGCTTTACTGAGCTGGAAGATGAGGAACTTTATTATGCCTTCTCTGTACCATAAAATTCTTGGTTGCAAGGTGTCCTGGTGGCACCAGATAAAATTTATACTCCTTTGCAGAAAAAAAAAATTACTTAATCAGGAAGATGAAGTTTCTGGCCAGATCAGAAGCAGAAGGAAAGTTGAGAAACCTTGATTTGGAAAAAACTACAATCCTGTTCTCTTCAAGCTGGAGTTAAGGTGCAGATTCTGATCAAGCTGCTCAGTTTCCTGGGCACAAAAATAGATTCACCATCTTTGGCTTCTGCACTATGATGTCTTTATAATCGTAATTTTGGGGTGAAATTAGACTGACTGCACACTGAGCCAGGCTTCTTGTCGAGTGAACAGGAGTTTTTCTGGTTGAAGACACTTGTGGATGAAGACCTTATTAGGTGCAATGGATCAGATTTGACCTCTGCCATGGGATAGAAGAGTCATTTATTACATTATTTTCTGCAGATGCCAAAATATTATTATTGGGTAGATCCCTAAGGATCGTGATCTAAGGTATGAACAGAAAATAATACCTTTCAAAGACTTCCATGTCTGGTGAAATTATTGGGAAGCAGCTCTTTTTCTCCACAGCTGATACCCAGTTCCAGGTGCTTTCACCTGGCAGTAGAGCCTTCCCTCTCTACAGAAATACAATTCCTCTATTCCATGAATTCTATTTCCCTACAGTGCTTCTCCTTCTAGTAAGTGACTCCATCACATCCAAGCAGTATAAAGGAAAATAATATAAAATTACACATGTCAGTATGCCTGCTGATAATATTGAACGTAAATTATATGAAAGTACTGTACAAAAAGAGTTATTTCAGGGAAAAAAATCAGACATCTGGGAAATAGTTAAGGGTTTATATTAATCCTTTAGTTCATAATTGTTGAATTTATCCATATTTTGTTTACAGAATAAATAAACTCTTGTATATCTGGATCTCTAATGGAGTTAGCAAGGCTAGAGGCCTTGAATTGCAGCATTTTCAACTGAGTGAGTGATGGCACGTGGGAAAGAAGTGGGGAGAAAGTGAAACAAAACATGGTGACAAATGTTAATTGAATCCTGACTAAGACAAATTTGGGGATCTTGTGTATGAGAAAAAAAATGGAAAAAATCCCACAACACTGTAGTGGTCAGAGAGAAAGATGAGAATGAGACTCAGAGGTTGAAGAGGTTGAAGACATTTCATGGCATCTTTTCCTAAAATAATTTGGTTTAGACTGACTGCAACAGTGATTGGATGAAATAGGATCCCACTGCTTTGTGGCTGAGTGAGATCCAGATTTATTTTTGAACTATTTTCCATCTATGTTTTCCATGAAACCGAGTTAAAACTCTCACTCTTACAGGAACTGTGTGATTAGATGAGAAGTTATGGTTGCCCCATCCCTGGAAGTGTCCAAGGCCAGACTGGATGGGGCTTGGAGCAGCCTGGGATGGAAGAAGATGTCTCTGCCCATGGCAGGGAGATGGGAACAGGGAGGTCCTTAAGGTGCCTTCAAACCCAGCCCATTCTGTGGTTCCATGAGCTGCTACAGAATGTCCTGGGCAAAGCAAAAAACCAGAAGAAACATCTCATATCCCAAGGCCAAAACCTCATTTTCCAGTGTTTTGAATGCCAGCTTGTCTTGAGGGGCGTTTGTTGTCATGGCTGTGTTGTGGTCGGTACTTTTGGAGATCCTGCTCAACCTTTGCTTCGAGTTCTTCTTAATCCTTACCCTGTAATTAGGACAAGAGTTGTTTCCACCTTTGTGTTTTATGGATAAATTTGTGACATTCTGCATTCCAAACCCCAGGGTGAGGCCAGGGTGGGGATGCAGTGGAAGGAGGCAGATGAAGAATCCACAGGGTGCTGTGTGGGTTAGCTGTGATATCACAAGGGATGTGGTGCTTTCATAGACTTGGGATTATTCAAGGCCCCTGACTCAGCTCAGGCATTCAGCTGTTCTCAAAGTCCAGTTTCTGTGAGGACATAAAGAGCCAGCAGCAGGATTTCAGCTGGGATTTTGGGATTATCGTGGAAGAGATTCAAGCTCCAGCACAGCCCACACGCAGACCAGCTCTGTGAGGGACACAAAACACTTCCAGAAAATCTACTTGGGCTAAACAAAGTGTAGCTTCCCCACACTGGACATGAAGGAAGCCTTCAAAGTACAGGAAAATTTAATAAAAAAATCTCTGAGTCCATCCCCTGAGAACCGAAGTCTTTCTGGACAGCCATGTTAAATGTCAGTGAAATATGAGAAGTTTGGCTATAATGAAGCCAATGGCAAAAATTTCATTAAGTTCACTGGATTTGGGATTTCCACCTGGAAAATTTCCACTACTTTTTCTGTAGTCCCTCATACAATACCTCTGAGTTCCTTTATTGATATAAATAAAAATATAGCTGAAAGGATACCTTACTTTTAAAAAAGCTCTCCAGGCTTTTCTGAATTTCTAGACAATGTATGGTCAAAATTATTCTTCTTCCTCCTTTTTTTTTTTTCTTCCTCCCCATCTTGTGGGGGTGATATTTTTTTCCTCTTGTGTTTGAAGTAGAGGAGTGCATTACTGACAAATTTGCCTAAGGCTTTGGGCCAGAGCTGATGAGACTTCACGAAGATACACGAACAGGCACATGGATAGGAGAAAGAAAGCCTGTGAAAAATTAAAATGACAAGCCTGGTTAGGGAGCAGAGATAACTGGTGATGTAGTAAAATTAATTACAGTCTGGGTTGAAGGAATTGTGTGCCTAAGACAAAATTAAAAAAAAAAAAAAAAAAAGAAAGAAAAAACCCAAATAACAGCAATGAGATTATAAACCTTTTGATCATCTCTGTATGGTGTAACTTCCAGTCCCTATTTATTATGGTATTTATTATGGCATTTATTTCTATAGCATGAGAAGTATAAATGGCAAATAAAGGAGGCAAGTGTCCAGTCAGAATGTTTCCCTCTGAGCTCCTGACTCTGCAATGAGTTATAATGAATAACCTTATTAACAGTGAATTGCACTCAAAAATATCTTCTCTGGACTAGGAACTATGAGAGGAAACCTTCAGTGGATCAAGAAAGCTGCATGATATAACACTCTAAGGATGATTATGGACACTGATTGGTTATCCACATTCACAGGTTTTTAGATATAATTTTTTACAGTCATTATGCATTTGCCAGAATGCGAAATATTTCCAGTTTTCTATCTACTGAAACGTGGCAAATGCTGGGTGATAATTTGTTGAGCAGTGTTATTTTGCAAGAGCAAAACTCAGAAATCCCAAAGGATGATTCCAAGATTCTGGAACACATCAGCAAGGGGGGATTTCTCTGCTATATATAAGGGCTGTGTTTTTGGGGAAGTGGGAACAGGAGGTAGGTGCTACTTGAGGTAAAAAAACTTCACATGTTGGTGAAGGATGTGTGCAGAGCTGGAGTTGCCAAGAAGCTGCCAACAACCTTCTCCTCTTTCACCAAAGCATTTCAAAATTTTCAGTTTTCATAGGAAAAAAGGTGAGCTACAATGACCCTGCCATTAGTGAGATTCTCAAAAAAGGAAAATAAAGCAATGCAGAAAAAGGTTTATTTTTTAACATTAATTTAATTGTTTGTTGGAGGAGGGTCACTTGGGGAGGTATTTATGCTCTCCTTCTGCTTTCTTTTTCTTTTCTTTCCTCTTTTCTTTCATAAAAAGGAGAAAAACAAGGGGGAAGAACTAACAAAGAGGAAAATAAAAGTAGCTTTGAAGTAAGGCCATGGCAGAAGGCTGCACATAAGGAAGGTCAGCCTCTGAACAGTTTCCATATTGTATTAGACCTGGGGGCTGCCAGCGTTGGATACCTGGGGACAAATATTAGAAAAAGGAAAATATGTAATTAGCCCTCCCTGGATTATATTTTAAGCAAGAAGAGACTTCTGGGATTGTTGGCTGCTCCTAATGACTTTTTATCCCTAAACATTTTATAGAACTGTAGCATGAATATAATGTTAGACTGAATTATCTATACCTTATGTAGGGGGGAAAAAAACAAAAAAACACAGCTAATTCTGCTTTTATTTTAAGTGTTCTGCCTGGTATTTTCCAGGGTTTTTTTGCATAACAAATAGGGAGTAATACTTATTCACTTTGCCTTCCAGATGTACCACACATTGTTCGTCACTTTCCAAATTTTGTGGGAGTCCTGTGGGATTCAGGCACCTGACTTAAATTTCAGCTGAACACATAAAGGGTAATACAGAAAGAGAAAGAGAATATTTATACTCAATCCTCCTGAAAAAAAAATCTTGATTTGTGCAGTTAAACCTGGGGCATGTAGGTGCTGACTGAGGCCCTGACCTTTGGTCCTTGACTAGAAACCCAGAGTCAAGTGGACAAAAAAATAACAGGGATGAAAGGCCTTAATAATAAACTTAACAATAAACACTTTAATTCTGGGAAAGAAGAAGAGCAGAAAGCAGTGACACAGCCAAGGCAGGGAGGGAGGAAGGGTCTCTGGAGCAGCTCTGAGAAGGATGGACTCAAGCCAGGTCAGTCTGCATTTGCCAGAGACAGGAGCTGCACACAAGCTGAGCACAGGGTAGCACCCAAATTCCCTGCTGCTTTGGGTGAGGGTCATCTCCTTCATTTCCCAGTGGGTCATTTGTCCAGACCTGTGGGTTGGGTTAATTTGTGCTTTTTCTCTTGATGCAGTTAGGAGAAAGTACATTAAAGATGAAGCTGGTGCCAAGTCTTGCAGCCGTCAAAGGGAGTGATGTTAAAAATATCCCAGCCTTGCTCTCCCTCCCCAGACTGTCTCTCCGTGTCTAGGTGCTGACAAAAGTTATTTGTCGTATTCCCTTCATTTGGTGAGTGACAGGAGACTGGTGTCAAGTGAGAAAATGAAATGTAAATTTTATTAAACACCTTCTCATCTCTGTGTATCAATCCAGATTCCAGCCTAACACAGCAAATCAAATCCTGTCTTCACCAGGCCTGAGGGCACACAAAGAATCATTTCTCCTTAATACCATTCCACCCTAGTAAAATATTTTTCTGTTTAGTAAATGAAAATTTAAAATGCAAACCCTATTTTAATCCCAGAGAAAAGATGTGCATTGCAGGGAGAAGGATGCTGTGTTTTGTTCTGTTCTGCCTTGTGCTTTCTTCTGTTTTCAGACACACAAATGGTGATTAGCTGAAACAAAAATTACAACTCCCTTTTAAGACTTGCCCATTGGGACTTTTTATCTTCATGTCCACCACTAGGCTTAGAAGCTTCCTACTCCAGAGATGATTCAGTATCCATGTTTTTAATGTACAGTTGCATGGTGGATTATATGATGTACTGAAGTCTGAAACATTATTCCCAAGTGAACAGAGTCACAAGTCCATTTCTCTGGGTCTTAGTACCTCGATTTCTTTGAAAGTGGGACTTTTGCTCCACTGTGAGAGGCAAAACTGTCAGCAAAGGAAACTTGTGCTGAGAAAAATCATGGTTGATTTGGGTCTTGGTATTGACATTGGCTTCCTCTGGTAATGGGGAATATATTTATGGCTATTTATGTGTAGAATTTGACATTGGAATGGACACAATGCATACAGGAGATAAATCCTGAACACAACAGATTTTCCTTTTCTCCCAAGAGGTGGTACTGGAGAATATTCCCAGAGAGGTTGTGGACTCCCCATCTGTGGAAGTGTCCAAGACTAAGTTGGACGGGGGTCTGAACAACCTGATCTGGTGGCAGGTGTCCCTGCTCATGCCAGGGGAATGGAATGAGATGAGCTTTAAGGTTCCTTCCAACCCAATCCATTCCATGATTCCATGATTCTATGAATATTTTTATTGAGGCCACTAATTAACCAACCCACCTGCCTTTCATCTACACTCATTACCTCTAAATATTAAAAGTTTTCTGTCTGGACTGACTTAACTCCCCCTTGTTTGTGGATAATATAAGATATGGATCCAGGAGGGTGCTGTTCTTCATTTTTCATGCACAGCTCTTGCAGGACAGGCTGAATCACTGTGCAAGAGCCTGTTTCTCTGCAGGTGTTACCTGAATAACTTAAATTACATAGTTGACTTCCATCCTTGTCCAGCACCCATTTTCATCTTAACCCAGCTCAACACTTCTTATTTCCAGCGGAGTTTTCACTCATCAATCTGAAAATCAACATGAGTTATTTTCTGATGGAAAAAAGGCAGAAGTGCTTCAAAAGTAGAGGTCCTGTGGCAATTTTACCCTCTGAAAGTTGTTGCCTGCTCTTCCATTGCCCCCATTAGCAGGACCTCATATGGTACCAGCTTGTCATGGAGGTGAGGGTCCTGGAATTGCCTGGTTTCCCTGTCTAAAGCAGTCCTAAGAGTTTACAGGAATCCAGGGCATAGACCTGGGAGCCAACCAGGTCAGTCAAAGTTCCCACCTTGCAAATCTTCCAAGAAATGCCTACAGCACTCATTTCTAGGAGGCTGAGGGTATATATAGACCCAAACCCCGCCCCTCCAAAAAAACAGCAACTGCAGCAACAAAAAAACTAAACAAAACCAAACAACCCACATTGGAATTACTCAAAAGCTATGATTTTAAATATATTTTTTTGTAAAATTTTTGACATCTCTGGCATTCTATTTTAATTTCAAATTTTCCCTTTCAAGAGAAATAGAGGGCTCCTGCTTTTCCCATCATCTTTAGGAGGGAAAGCCATGCTGTCATCCATGAATCAGAGAGAGATGACACGAAGCAGGGAAGAGTTAAGCAACTCACTAAAGTTTGCACCAGGAGCAAGTGGAAAAGAAATCAGAAAAAAAACACCCATTTCCTTTGGCTATCTGTCCTGAGACAGATTCACTACAGCATTTTGGTTATCTAAGCCTGTTTCAGAGAGGAAAATGAAGACAGGCAACACTGAAAAAGTAATGCAGGGCAAGACTTGGAGCTTATGAATTAGACAGGATATCAGCTGTGCTCAGTTCAAGTCTGAATCCTGCCACCAATTCCCCTCTCTGACCTTAGGCCACTCATTTAATGTCTCTGCCCCTCAGCTCCTCACGTGCAAAATGAGAATGCTAATGCAGCTTTGCTCCCTCCCTCAGCCCACTCTGCCCACTCAGGCTTCAGGCTGAAATGAGGCTCTTTCTAATTAATTATTTTCCAAAAGTGCAGCTCCATCCTGGCTTCACAGTTGCAATTGAAACCATCCTTGAAACAAAGAGGTAACAGTGATAGTAGTAATAGTGATGATAATGGAGGTAGGAACAGAATTATATTTAGCAATAGTAAAAGTAGAACTATAAGAAATAGAAATATAAAATATAGAATTATAAAAAGAGAAATAGAAATAGAAATAGAAATAGAAATAGAAATAGAAATAGAAATAGAAATAGAAATAGAAATAGAAATAGAAATAGAAATAGAAATAGAAATAGAAATAGAAATAGAAATAGAAATAGAAATAGAAATAGAAATAGAAATAGAAATAGAAATGAAATAGAAATAATAATAGTGATATGTTAGAGAAAATGATAGTAATAGTGGTAGTAATAGGGATAGATATAGAGATAGAAATAGATTTAGAAAAAGAAATAGAAGTAAAAGGTAGAAATAGAAATAGAAATGGAAAAGGAAAGAAATAGAAATAATAATGGAAATAGAAATAATAGTAGTGATAGTGTCAGAGAAAGATGTTAATCGTGATAATAATAGGGATAGATATAGAGATAGAAATAGAAGCAAAAGTGATAACAGAAATAAAAGTAGAAATAGAAATAGAAATAATAGGAGCACTTAAACTGGTTTCATTTGCAAGGTGTTGAGGGTTAAAGGAGAGACAGAAAGGAAAGGAGAAGTGCAGCCGGTGCAGAGGAGCTGTCATGTCACACAAATTGTCAGCTTCCCTAATATCACCAATCCCTCCTCCGCCTCAGCAAGTTAAATTCTCCCCTGCCTGCAGGTAGGCGGCTTTGGGCCTCGGCTCCAGCTCCATCCACACCGGAGATCAGTCATTTCACACCGCCACTGGGCTTCTTCACTATTCTAATACAGAACCGATTGCACACTATGACTAATAATGTTGGCTGTATGAAAGAATTATTTATATAGAGACTGAGAAAGGCCTCCTTGGATTTCCAGACAGGACAGTCTTGATTTGGAGAGAGCAAAGCATAAAATAACTCCAGGGCCATTTCAGGCTGCCGGAGTCTCCAGGAGACAAGCTGACAATTGGTGCTTGAATTTGAAGCTGCAGATGTGTGTGCTGTGGTAAAGCCTCTTCCCTCATACCCTGGAGTCCCCTATCCTCAGAAATAAAGAAGGGACATATAGGGACTGCCAGTCAACACAGGCTTATGGAAAATAGGTCCTGCCAAACTAAATTGAGAGCTCTTTTTCTGATGAGATTACAAGTTCAGTTGATAAAGACAGCAGTATTCAAAAAATAGGCATCAGTGAGGAATTTGGCTTGCTACACTATGACCTCTTGATTACAAAACTAGGGGAAAATGCACAAAATTAACATGATGCACCTTAAGTGGATTAAAAATAGGCTGAGAGCCTCAAAATGTGTTTACAGAAGTCACTGCTGAGCAGGTCACAGAGGGATCAGGATATCTATGAATAAAAAGTTTAACTAAAAGTTGCTATTGAAACAGTTGGTGATTGATTCTCCATCTCTCAGAGGATGACAGCCTGGTCTAGTGGAAGGTGTCCCTGCACATGGCAGGGAGGCAGAATGAAATCTTTAAGGTTTCTTTCAACCCAAACCATTCCAGGATTCCATGAAATTAGGTACATTTTGTTAGGACAAAAAAATTATACTTAAGGATATGCCTGGATTTACCAGGCAGAGTTTCTGTTCTGACAACTGGTGACTGAGAAGAGTTTCTCATATCTCATAGATAATCACTAACAATTATTTTTGTCAGGATAAAGATCTTACAAAGGAGCTAATGTTATTTTGCTTCATTGATAGAAACATTTTAAATAAGAAGAGTTTGATTTTATTCTAGGACTGAAACTGCTTTTGGTTTAGGTGTCTGCAGTGGCAGAAGTAATTAGAATTTTTTATAAGGGGTCACAAAGGAAGCACAGATGAGGAAAACACTTTGCTTAGCAGAAAAAGAGGGAATTTTAAACCAGCTGAAAATTAAAACATGAATGGTGGGGGACTTAGAAAGAGGAAAGAGAGAATGTGAACCTCACCCCTCATTGGAAAAGTTGTTAGGGGTGAAAATGCCATACCCTGTGACAGCAAGGGGAAGACAGGAGAGAGCCCAGGAAAGGAAGCAGGGCAACAAGAAACACCTCTGACACCTCCAGTCCTCTTTACTCATTCAGAGGTGTTTCAGCCCTCTAATATTAAGCAAATTTCCATAGCATTCAGTCTTTCCTGCCTCATTGTGTCATTGTGCAAAGCTGTAAAAGTGGTCTTTGAAAGCTCTGACTCCATGATCAGGAACCTAAGCCATATTTTCCTTTTGACTCTTGGGATCTACTCCTCAAAGCATCCCCCTCAATATGAGAGAAGTTTCCAGTAAAAAAATAATGGGTGCAGCAGCAACCAGCTGTGTCTTTTTTGGGTTGACTCCAAAGCTCCTCCAAGTCCATGGGGCCCATTCTCTGGACATGCAGTTTTATAGGGTCTAAAAGGTAAATGAGGTTAATTTACTTCTATTCATACAAACCCTCTTAAAGCCACAGAATCATTAAATCATAGTGCACAGTTTAGAAACTCCAAAAATTCTGCTTCAAATAACTTTTCACTTTTGCAAAGTTTATGAGGACAGTGCATTCTGCATGGATTGTTTTAATGGGAAGATTGAAAACCTTGAGCTCAGGTATAAACTTGCTTTTCAGATGAGCTCCAGCTCTACTCTGTGCATATTGGCAAAAATTGGGAAAAATCACTTGCATTAAGGCACCAAATTCTTCCTCTGCTCTACCAAGAGATGACACATATAAACTCATTAATATTGCTTAATAAAATAGGTGTGTTGCAAGGATGATCACAGATTAGAATCATATTCCTGTGCTAAGATTGCTGCTGAGGCTAAACCAGTACTGCTCTTATCTTAATCACCATAGATATTTCAGAAACAAGAAAAAACAAACCCAAACCAACAAGGCTGTCCTTTAAAAACACTGCACATATTCTCCTCACACCTCTCAGGATGTTTGCTTTGGCGAGGCAAATAGCCTTCATCTCGAGGTTTATTTATTGGTTTATAATATTCCTGGGTTGCATAATAGAGAGATGTCTACTAATACTCTAGAGAAAGAGGGATTTCTCATGAATTTCATACACATAATTTCCTCTGGGAAGTGCTGAGTATGATACCTCCTGAAGGACTCTGTGGAAAATTCATGTAAATAAGGGAAAATGGATTCATGGCTCCAGACTGCAGTTATCTTGTGAGCAGGGCTTTGTGAAATGAAAGCACCCAGGGCTGAAAACGAGGACATTTCTTTGCACACAATGGGCTGTGGTGCCTTACAAGGACTGGCTGCTGCTGCTGCTCGTGAGGTCACTGATCAAGGTACTCACAGAGATAAAATTCTGCCTCCTCAACACCTCCTGAAAGACTCCCTTGCACTTTGCAATGGTCCAAGAGGATTTATTTTGGGCTAACAACAGTCCCTAGATAGACCTTCCAGAAGACCCATGAATATGAGAGCTGCAGGTTTTATACTTGCTCTGCCTATTCCTGCTGAGCAGGGGACTGTGCAATTTGGTGTATGATTATTCTGATCTCTCAGAGGTGCTTCCTCAGCTTGCACCTCCATTGCCCAGCATCTCTGAAAGCTTCAGAACTTGCTCCATTCGCACCTTGCTTGCTTGTACTGAGCTCTGATGGACAAGATCACCTTTAAAGCTGTCCTGTGCAGTTTTGCAGTGCTAGAAATGCAACTTCATTGTGCTTTCCAAGCCAGAATATCCACGTTATCTCACAGACACAAATGAAACCAGCCCCACGGTTTGGTGTGAGCAATGCTAGTAGAGCTGAAATTCATCTGTTTACTCATGGGCACAGAGAAGGTGGGCAGGAAAACCCCACAGTTGTGGGGTGCATTAACCAGCATTTCAGACTTTCTGCTTACCACCCAAATTATTTAAATTTCTTTGTAGGAGAAAGGGTTTGAGTGTGATACATCAATTTCTTCACCAAAACACTTGTCCAGCCCAGGCACAGCTGCTCAGGGCAGTGGTGGAGTCCCCACCCCTGGAGGGATCTAAAATTTGTGAAAGTGTGGCACTTGGAGAGGTAATTAAGATCCTTCCTTTCTGACTTTGCCCTGAGAACCAGAATTATTATAGAAGTTACTGACATTCCGTGTTAGATTCCTAAATGATGACAAAATGATCCCTAAAGGACGACAAAAATTTTGACCTCTTTATTTTTTTTTTTAATTGAAAATTAAACATTTAACTAAATTTTAAGTTTTCTTCCACAAACACATTTGTTTTAAAATTTTCTTTGGAAAATTTTAATCTTTAGTGCCACGAGCTTTTAATGATCCTCAGAATACTGATATATATTTTTAAAGAACACTGACCAAAATTGTCTGTTTTCTAGACAAAAATTCTTCCCTGCTTTAGATAACTTTCCAGTTGAATACAAGGACAGGAGAAGTCAGGGACAATGCACTGCCTGAGACAGGCACTCTTGGTTTGACTGGGAAAGGTGGAAATATGTCCTTTTATTAAAGAGAAGTTTGCTGTTACTGACAGGAGTATTCCCACTCATATTGTGCCTGCTGAATGAAGGTGTAATTGCTTTAATTTCTTAGTCTGAACTTTGTGTGTCCACTGGGTTCATGAAAATAAGTGTTTTGTCTGTCTTCCTTTACCATTCCATGAATGTCATAGAATCATTTAGGCTGGAAATGCTCTCTGAAATCATCAAGTCCAACTGTTAATCCAGCACTGCCAAGCCCAAAATTAAACCATATTCATAAGGACCCCATATTCATGGTTTTTTCCCATGAAAAAATGCTTGTATTTTTGGAGATATATATTTTAATTTTGGATGTCCAAAATGTTTGCTTATTTCTCCCCATCTTACACAAAAGAGGAAAAAAACACCCCAAAACACTGAGTGTTCTTTCAGAATGAACTGTATTTCTACTTTTCTCTGAAGATTCTTCCCCTTAAAAAATAATAAATGTGCAGACAGATCTGGAGCTCCTGGAGTAGAACAATGCTTCCATAGCTGGAAAAATAGCTAAAAACAAAGAAAAACTCCTACCATATTTTTTATTCTTATTTTATTTCAGGAAATACTTAAAAGAGACCATGAAATTTATTAGTGATAATTCGCACTGAATATTGTACAGGTGTGAGGTCAGAAAGACACACCTGATACATTATTAGCTATAAATTTAAATGACAAGAGACTGGGAATTTAGGGGGTTAGTCTGTGTAAAGATGCTGTATCCCCACATTTCATTTGCTGGTGGGCAAGCTGAAACAAACCCCAAGGTTTTGTCTCTAATAAGTCCTCAGAATCTTCAAGGCAACAGATAAACCCTGAGTTCTGTTCCATCTCACAAAATATCTTCTCATGGCTTGAATTCCTATTCTCAAAATTCTGCCAATTCAGATCAACGCAGTGGAGAAATAATAATAATAAAAAAATAGAAAAATATAGAAATCCATATTCAGGACAAATAAGTGAATCCTCAGAGGGGTTAAGCAGGCACAGAGGAGCTCTTCAGATTTGCACCAGCTGAGCATCTGATGCCAAATATCACTAATGAAGTCACCAAGCCAAATAATGCACCCATCCTATTCCCTTATAATCATTCCAATGCCCCTCACAGCTGTTTCCAACTGTGTCTCTGATCTCCTTGCTAAGACATTTAAATCTCCTGTTTCATTTGCATGGTTATCCAGTGAAATAGCTCCTAGTGTTTCTTTTCTTGTTTGCAAAACTGAAGAGAGGGGGGAAGAGGAAGGCGGGGGTGGGGGAGAGGGGGTAATGTAGAAATGTGAGGATTTATCTACATGCAGGGAAATTATTCAAATCTGACAACTTACTTTTGTTCCACGAGAGACTAGCTTGGAGGCTTGGACTCTCACGGGGGCAGATAGCCTTTTTTGTAAAGTCTTACCATAATTAGTATTTCATCCCATCTTGTTTGGCATCCAAGCACTGCGCTGGATTTCCTTATGATGGAGCTGGCTGCACTAGAGGGACCACGACTTTGTTTTGTTGATGGTGTTGGTTTTGTTTTTTTTCTAACCCATGAATAGGTTCTCAGGTCAGCAGATCAAGAACTCTGCAGGAAAACTGGGCTGTGGAACAAAGAGCAAGACCCAGCAGAGAACAGGAAAGAGATGTCTTGTGATGGGAACAGAAGAATAACGTGGTTGGTCCACATCAAAGATCCACTTAGCCTGGTGACTAAAAGTGCCCAAAGTGCCAAGGGAATAACAAAACAAGCAGGGCAGCAAAGGCTGGTGTTTCTCTGGTGTATTCCCCTACTCTCCTATGATTTGCAGCTCAGAGGAAGCTCATTTCTATTTAACATTCCTTGATGATTGCTTGCCATTTATTTGTCCTGCTGGTTTTTTTTTTAACCCATGCAAGTTTTGAGTGTCTTCCTGATATCATGCAGCAAGGAATGCATTAGTTTGCTGAAGTGTCCTTTGAAGAAACAGTGCTTTTGAATGTTTCAAAGCTGTCTCTTGAGCTATGTATTTTATTTCATAGTCCTTTTACTGAAACAGAGTGAATGGTCTTTCCTCTTTTACCGTATTCCCTCTTCACCCTCTGTCCTTTTCAGGATACATTGGTCTTTTCAGTTTGTAGGGAGCTATGTCCTGGAAGCAGGATGTTTTGTAGGACATAAAAACTAATTTTTAAAGGTGGTTCAGTGCCTGTAAGGAATGTGTATATATTGTTTAATATTGATCCCTAAAACCTAAATTAGTGTATTATCTTCTACCTCACCTATTGCACTCGGTTTCACACATTTTCCACCCCACATTTTTCTCTTGTTCTTGATTTAATACTCTCCTTCTCCTTCCACAACACCCAGCCCTCTTTTGTCCTGGAAAAATTATCCAGCTTATCTATTTGTTTCCTTCTTCCTGTAGAGCACATTGAATTACAACTCAGACAATTCTCTGGTGCTTCCCATACAGTGATGGCTGCATCTGACAATGACAAAATAAATGAAAAGGAGACAATAATATAAAATACTCATAAGATATAGCAAAGAAGTTGGAAAACATCATCCCCACGTGCTTTATTCATTCTCATGCCACATTCCAATTTTTATTTTTCCTTTGTTCTGATTCTGGCTTGTTATTTTGCTCAGTCAGAAAGTTGAAGTCTCACTTTCCAAGGCAATTGCATCTTGCTCTCTGTGTGGTTCCCAAATCCTCTGTGTGGTTCCCAAATCCCTTGTTCAGCCCTGTCATAAAAGGCTGGGGTATAATGATGGCCATGTTTTGTTGGGAAGAATCTGTTATCAGTATCCTCAGCCATTTATACTCTGCAGAATCCTAAATTCCTTCCCCACTACACCCCAAGGCATGCAGCACATATTCTCAGCGTGAGGCAATAAAAACATCACTGTGGCCATAAGGCAGACCTTCTTTTAAAAAACCAACAAACCCAACAGAAAATAATATTCATGTTCTAGGGCCATGGAGGCATCTCTTGGGATCCTCAGAAGCTGTAAGTGTGATGCAGTGTGGATGAGACAGTTTCATTTCAAGGAGATTTCATAGAATCATAGTATGGTTTGGGTTGGAAGGGACCTTAAAGCTCAAATGATTCCACCCCCTGCCATGGACAGAGACCTTGAATTAGACAAAAAAAAAAAAAAAAAAGATACTAAACTGTGTAATCACAAGCCATTTCTGAGCTACCTGAGTTTAAAACCAGGTAAAAAACTTAAAAGGTAAAAATCAGGTAAAACCAGGTAAAAACCTTAAAACTTCTTCACCTTAACACCTTCACTTGCTTAGCACTGTAAACACATTTTAGAAGGCTGGAATCAACATAAATCTCCATGCTTACCCCACTGGTAAGGATGGTGGTTTTGGGGAGGAAATAATAAGTTTTCCTTATGAGGTGCTGAGTTGCTGCACTGGAGAAATTGCAGCCAGACCTGGGCTGATGCAGTGATTTTCTTGTAATTTTGAAGGGAGCCATCAGAATTGGGATTTTTCTGCCAATAAACAGCAGAAAGGTTCCAGCACACAGGGAAGAGAGGTGCTGTCCTTGCTTAACAATTTGTTAGTGGGACACTGCAAAGTCCATTGTCTTGCTTTTGTCTGCAGTGGCCTTGCCTCTGTAAGAACTAAACCTGTAGTACACATAGTGATTACAAAAGGAGCTACTCCTGCCAGAGAAAGGGAAGGAAAAAAACCTCAGAGAAAGGGGTGTAGACTATTTACTCCCTCAGCTACAAATCAGCATCGACTGGAGAGTGAGGAGTGAATATTAACATTCAGCTGGCTGTTACTGTGAGCCATAATAGACACGAGCATTGACTAGACCCAGTATTAGTGATGGTACTGGGAAACCATCCTTGCTTTTGGCTGCCTGAAGGCAGTAGTGATCCCCTGCTTGTCCTATCTGTCAGTCTATTTGATCTCCAAATGAATTGCTTTTGATAACAGCTATATAAATGCAGAACTGTTCCGCTGGGCCTTCTTAAATGAGACTCCTCTCTTTCATCTCCCAGTCATTTCAAAAAGCAGATAGACTTGTTAGAGGTTTTTAATGCAATGATTTATGTTTTATCTTGCCTGGTTTGAGGCAGCATTTATTTAGCACTAAATTCTTCCCAAGCCTACATGTGAGGGAGGAAGGTTTCAGCACAATATTTGGGAATTAAAATAATGTGTCTGTGTGCACATGTGCATGTGTGTATATGTGTGTGCACGTGTGTGTACTCTGCCTCATCAGAGAGAAATAAGGGATGTGCTTTATTTTGAGGAATTTAATGCTCTGATTTGCTTGGCTCATTGCAACTCCAGCTAAATTAAGAGAAACAGGAAAAAAGCAATATTTGAAAATACTCTGATTAGTAATGTCCCATCTACTGCAAGTAACAAAGTCTTTGGAGAGGAAAAGAGTGAGAAAAATGTTGTATTTTTATGGGGTTCAATGAAAGAGAAAATCTCCATCTCTTTTAAAGTTATTACAATTTTTTAACATTATCAATGTGGTTTATCTTCCTCATTTGCCATTTTCTTGTTGCTGAGAAGGACATGCAGCTATTTGGATCTAAAGGTGAAGAGCTGATTTTTAAAGCTCCCATGTTAGAACCAGGCAAACATGGAATGGTTTGGGTTGGAAGGGACTTTACAGATCCTCTAGTTCCAGTTCCCTGCCATGGGCAGGAACTTCTTCCACCAGACCACCACCACCAAGCCCTGCTCTGATTTAATTCATAGGGAAATAAACAATATTCTTGCTGATGTCTGGGCAATGGAAATAATTGTTTTTTTGGAATAATCCAGGAATGTTAATCCAGACTCCATGTGAAAGGATGAGTTTAAATTTCAGGCTTGGAAATCTCTTTTCCCCTTTGTTTGATTATAATAATAATTATATTGATGGTACAATTCACCCATTTATTCCAATTGTGAAAAATTAAATTATAATGGGACATTCGCAAGGTATGGAAGAAAAAGTTCTTTAAAGACAACTGCTCTAAATATATTTGGGACAAGGAAACAATGCTCCAAAGAGGCTAATTTTTGAAAACAGTGAAGCTGGTTAGCCTGTCAAAGTGTTGTGTAGCTTTTTATTCTCTCTAATGTGAAAAAACTGATATCCTGGGGGTAGCTGGGCACTGAAGAGCTCCCCAGGATTCCCTGTCTCCAAGGCTGCCAGAGCTCCATGAGGATTTGGACACTGCCCTCAGGGATGCACAGGGTGGGATTTTTGGGGTGTCTGTGCAGGGCCAGGAGCTGGACTTGATGACCTTTGTGGGTCCCTTCCAACTCAGGATATTCTGTGATTCTATTATTCAAAAACTCCCTTTCTGCCATGGAAACAAATAATACAATAAAAGGAACTAACTGCAAAAAAAAAAAAAAGGAAAATATATACAATTTAAATAATTTGTTTAAAACAAGGTGATATATTTGATGCAACAAGTAACTGAGAAGAAATAAGAAAATTGGCCTATTTATCTTTGAAATGTCAAAACTCAATTTCTGTCTTGGAAGGAAAAAGGAGATCTGGATTAGTATTAGTACCAGGCATTTGAGTGCCTGCATTCTTTTGCATTCCAAGTTTGGTTTGAAGCATGAAAATGCTGTAGAGGACATCTCCAAGGGGTTGCTTATTCCACCAAGCTTAGACACATATTTTACAGTGGAGATCAAATGGCACCTTGGTTTCTCTCCCTTAGCTGCAGGAGGAATTTAGGGATGTTAAACTTGTATGCACAAATTGGTCCTTCCTTTTCTGTTCCTGGTGCTGCTTTTTAAGTTCAAAAGCTAAATACTGTCTCAACAAGAAAAGATAAATCCTGAATAACCTGGCTATTTAAGATTATCCTGATAGCTGTTGGCTTCAGCTCAGTTCATTTCAATCCTCTATCCCTCTTCTTGGAGCAGCATTCCATGTTATGAGGATCTAGTGGAAAATGACCCTACCCATGGCATGGGGGTTGGAACTCCATGACCTTGAAGGTCCATTCCAACCCCAACCAATCCAGGATTCTTTGAATTTTGAAGACCTCTCCCTTAATTTAGTTGCCAAATGTCCAAACCCCCTGTGCTGGAATTGCCTGTCAGGTGGGCAGTGACCACCATCCTCAATATGCACACAAATATGAGAACCCTTTAATTGTGAGAAGAGGGACACACTATAAATACTCATTTTCCTATCCTAAAATGTTTCCAAAGAATCAAAACAAATATATAAAGAAACAGAAAGCTCTGGTTTTTTTTAGATATCATAAATCCAGCAATTTTCCATTAATATTAAAAAACTAGCTTCCTGCCAATGGATACTTGAAAATGTTGTCAGAGCTTTACATGCCCCTGCTGTATTTGTATTTATAGTTGTGTTTACACATGTAAATACCATTAATGACAAAACTGCAAGAAGATTCAGAAGACATTTTTTTTTTCTAAATTTCATTATGAATTATATGAGTTGCCAAAATATAAAAATAATATGGGATGCAGGACCATAGATGTATTTGCTTGTTTTCAGACATTCCTTTGAGAATGAAGTCAAAGATTGATGTAAAAATTTTAAGTGGCCCAATTCTGCTCTTATCAATGTCATGACAAGTTTTATTTACTTTAGAAGAAATAACATTGATGAAGACTATCAACTTAATTTTAGTCTCAATTAATACATACATACATACATACATATAAACCACACATATATATGTATTTTTTTTTTCCCCAAAACAAGTCTAAGTCTTCCCTGGCACAACTTGAGGCCGTTCCCTCTCCTCCTGTCCCTGTTCCCTGGGGGCAGAGCCCAAATCCCCCTGGCTGTCCCCTCCTGTCAGGGAGTTGTGCAGAGCCAGAAGGGCCCTCTGAGCCTCCTTTTCTCCAGGCTGAGCCCCTTTCCCAGCTCCCTCAGCCTCTCCTGCTGCTCCAGAACCTTCCCCAGCTCCATTGTTCTTTGGATGTGCAAAGCCTATTACCTCCATAAGAAATTGATCCAAATATAGCTGAAAACAGAAAAATTATCTTCAAAAGTTATGAACTGGGGAAGACCAAAAAGCATAGGTTATAAAATTAAATAGAGGAAATTTCCCAGACTTCTAAAGCTCACAGTTGCTGGACCAGGAAAATTTTCAAACATGCATTTTGTGAGGATCCACACAGAGGGGACTAAGAATTCTTATAATGGATGTGGCTAAACATGAATTTGCTTTAGGGACAGTGATCAGTCAGGGAATATTTAATTTACTATCAGACATATCAGCAACATTGCTCCAGGAGGAAAGTGGGGGTGATCTGAACATTTCCTTTGGTTTTGCCTGCTTTTGAGAAAAAAAATAATGTTCATGTCAGATTTACAAAATATGAGGAGCAAGTGATATCAAATTAAAACTTTTGCTATTCAGGTAGCATAGAGAACAAAAGACAGACACCTTCAGAAAAGTTGAAAAATTATTTAAGTAATGAAATAGAAGCATTATTAAGTTTTGACAGATGAGGAACTGCAGTATGGGGACATTAAATCCAGAATTTTGTGTTTCATTTATGTATGTATAGATATATAAATTTATATATGAGAGCTCCTGCTGCTATAGAGGACTCAATGCAACCGGGAAGTTTCTAAAGAGCCCAGTATGCTGCAAAAATGGCCTTAAGCTGCACAATAAAAGCTGAGTGCTGTTGATGGCAGTAGAAAAACATGAAAATGTTCCATTTGAAATGTCATCTTGTTGAAAAATGTTTCTTAAATTGGAGTTTTCTATAGGAAATGTCCTTATGAGAAAAATGGATTCCATTTTTGGCAACTGAATATTGGCCAGAATTCAATTTTTTTTTTCTATTGGCTTTCTGACAAAATTTTAAATACTTTCCAAGGCAAGGCTATCTGAATATGCAGAATTTCAAGTTTTTGTCTAACTGCTGTTTTAGAACAAAACATCTTTTCTATCTGCTAGTTATCTGTCTTTTAGGAAGGCACCAAGGAAGGGGGTGAATTTGTTTGCTGTAAAGCCTCATTGAAAATATGATGGACCCTGCAAGACCCATCCTAAAATTACTCATGCCCAAGAAAATGGTGGCAAAGCCATGAATTACTCTTGGCTTCTTCAAACAAAAGGTCGACACCTTTCCTTTGGTCTCGTGCAACGACCCATGGATATTATGGAGCAGAAAATCAGGAATAAAAATTCATGTTCTTCTTCTGCTGCCCAACACAACAGCTCAGAGCACCTTGGCAGGGCAATTTCCACACATGCCATCAGTGAATTCCCTTTTTACCAACTGGGAAAGCAGCAGTCTCCACCCTGGTAATATTCTTTTTTTGTTTTCTTTCATTCTGCAAAGGTTCAGGCAGATAATTTTGGGTTGGATCAGGGGGATTTCAGGAAGAAGAAAGTGCTGCAGCACTCCAATATTTTCCCCCGTATAGCATCACTTATTAAAATCCTGTTGTCCTGACCATTGTTGCTGCCATTGAAGTCTGGTTTATTTACTTGAAAATCTGATTTGTTTCATTTTATTACTGTGTTTGCCAAGTAACTGATATCAGATTCTGCAGGAAAGAGCTGCCATTTACCAGCAGGCTGTGATGGCTCTGACACGGTCTGCAGGACCGGCTCCGAGGCTTGCTCTGCCCCGGGGGCTCGCACAGAAATAAGATTACTGGCAATAACTGCTTCAACTGCTTTGAATAACAGACACAACTCAGAGAGCATAAAATTAACATAAACACAGCATCAGTGTGTTCCCTCGGCGGATACGAGACAGGCAGGATATGGAAAATTGACTGAAATGGGGTCAGGCGCTGCTGAAATCGGAAAGGGAGGAAGCTCTGCCGAGCAGAGGGGTGGTGGAGCTGCTAATAAATAAATAAATAAAACGATGGCCATGAAGTTTAAATGATAACACATTCGGAGGGGTGGGTATTAAAAATGCAGCACCGATGGCAGAACACCCAAAATGTTGGAATTCCGGGGAAATTGCTCTTCGCCATCCTTCGGCTCCTCACTCCTGGCTGGAAGGAGGGAGGGGGAAGAAATAACAATAATGATAACAGAAATAACAGCAATTTCCTGCAACAAATTTCCTGGATTGTTTTTGGTGGGGGGAAGGTGGAAAGAGGAAAGATGAAGGGAGGGCACAGGGTGATAATTTGAGGAGGATGCCCTAGATTTGTTAATGAGTGGTATCAAGTATTTTACAGCACTCCTATCTCTTTTTATTTATCAAATATTAAAATGGGAGATGCTGCCTGACACACTCAATAAAGAAGTACATTAAGAGGGGAAAGCATGGTGGCTCAGATTTTGTAGGTTTTTTTTTTAATGAGATATTGCAGATACTGCTTGGAAGAGATTTGCCTGTGGAGCCCTGGATTTCCAAACCCTCAGACCTGCTCATACAGAGAGAGCTGGAACCAGCACATGCTTATAATCAGGAGTTCCTCAGCAACCCAAAGTACTGAAAAAGACCCATAGTGAGCGTGTTTGTCTCATAACCAGCATGAGATTCGGGATATTGTTTTCAAAGCAGCCTTCCCTCCTTTGAAGAAGAGATGCCAGAAGAGAGTAATCCATATTGGTGGAGCTTAGGTGGTTTTCACTCAAGAAAGAAAATATTTAGGGTTCTGTTCCTGTTTCCCACTTTTGGGAGTTTGTCTTTCAGGTGAAATGGGGACTCTCCAACCTCAGGATCAAAACTCTTTATTGAGCCAAATTACAAAGCGGATCCTGGGACCCATGTTCAGGAAACATTTCACCCACAGGTATTTCAGACTGACAACATTCCATGTTTCAGCAGTCTTTAGCCAATGATAAAGAAAATTTAGAAAAATATTTTCCCAAAATTTGTCAAAGATAGTTTGGAAAGTTTTTTTATCTTCCTTTCTCTCTTTCTTTTGTTCTCTTTCTCCATCCTCCTCCCTCTCTCCTGCAGAAGCTTTTTCAAGGCCTACATAGGGAGCATTGTGGTGTTGTCAAATATAAATATTTGCCTGAAAAATGATTAGTTGATGGCCAGGAATATTACATGAGATTTTCAATGTTTTCACAAGTGAAGGGGAACACCCAGAGGTGTGTGCTAACTTTAGCAAACCACCTTCAAGACAATGAACTGTGCTGAGAGATAAAGGAGAAGGAGCTTGGCGAAGAACAAAGCATTGCATAAAACTTTTTTTTTTTTGCTGAGGTTTGTAGTCACTTGTATGAGGAAATGAGGTCTAGAAAGCTGTGGGGTGAGTTTTAACATTCTTGCCATAATTTCTTTATTATAACTATAATTAATTTTATTATTATTAATAATATTGTTGTTGTTGTTATTATTACTATTATTATTACTATTACTATTTTCACGATCTATATAATTTTATGAATTGAATTAAGGTCAGAGAAGACTCTGAGAAAAATGTACTGCCAGCCTAACCAGCAATTGCCTTAAAAAAAAATTAAAATCCTTCTATTGTGAGGTTTCAAAGCCAACAAAATTTATGAGCAAGCTTTGGATGTGAACTGCAACCCCTGAGAGTGTGCCCTTGTCTGTAAAAATAAGCACCAATGACCCTACATCCCTTGCTGGTAGATCCAGAGGAAAGGGCAAGTTTCAAAAGGCTCGGGAAGCTAAACTACTTTTTGCCCCTTAAAGGTGGTCCTTTCAGGTCAGAAGGAAGCCACGTGGGTGTGGAGCACTGCTCTAGCATGCCTGGGGACAAATAAAGGACTTTGTTCTCCCCAAGGCATCAATCCAGCATCTCTCACCAGCACCACACTCGTTAAACAAATAAGCAGATGAATGTACCATAAGAACATGCGAGGAAAAGCAAATCAGACTTATAAAACAGCTTGGAGTCCAGCCATGATTTTACTATGGAAAAAAACCCCTTAATTCCAGTCTCCTTCTCACAAAGGAGCTTTTTCTCTCTTTCTGTTGGGGTTAAACAGCATTAAATTGATTTATTCAGTAATATAATTGATTCTGATGACAGTGGCAGGACTAAGCCCTCAAAGGCTGCAGCTTGCTGGCACATCATGGTCCTCATTCCTGGGCTTTGACTGCAGCTCCTGTGGCAGAGTGGCCATAGGCTCCCTCTATCATCCTTGGGAAGGGATAGGCTTCTCCAGAGACTGCTGCACCACTGGCCTGGGCTAAACTCCTCTCTGACAGCATTTTTCACAGTGACTGTAACAGGGATTGTGGGTGACTACGTAGGATACCAGTCAAGTTTAGTTTATTGGTAGAAATACAGCCATAGCAGTCAAAACTCTCATTGCCTCTTGCTCCTTCTCTGCCTCCACTTGATAGCCTCTGGTGTCAAACATGGATGAAAATATGGATGAAAAGCTTTACAAATCTGATTTTTTTTTTTGGTTGTTTTTTTTTTTTTTTCCACAGAATTATAGAATGGTTTGGGTTGGAAGGGACCTTAAAGATCATCTTGTTCCGACCTCCTGTCATGCCAGGGACATTTTCCACTATCCCAGGCTGCTCCAAGTCCCATCCAGCCTGTCCTTGGACTCTTCCAGGGGTGGGACAGCCACAGCTTCTCTGGGTACTTTGTGCCAGGGCCTCAGCACCCTCACAGGGAAAAACATCCAACCTAAATCTACCTTTCATCAGATTAAAGTCTTTGATGAGCTGTGGCTTTAACAAATCAAATCCTGGGCAGCTACAAAGGCTTGTAACTTTAAACGATCTTCTTCATCTTCATTGCTTTGAATTCTCATGTATATAAATCAAGATTTGAAGGATTTGGCTGAAAACTAGACTTCAAGTGAGATGATTAAAAAGATGTTAAAACAACCATTTTCCAAAATGATTTAAATGTTGAACTTCATCTCTCTGTGCTTCCATTGTACCTATGTCTCACCAACAGTGGCCATTTTCACATTTGCTCTTTCCTTATTCCAACAGAAAATAAGCACACAGCATAAAGAAGATTAAAAATTTTCACACAAAGATTTATTTTAATGAGAATATCACACAATAAACTTCTGTTCTCTGGTACCAGGCAGCTTCAAGTAAGAGCAAGACTTGCTAGTCTCTAGGCCTCCAAATACAATCTAATTTTATTTGTGACTGTCAAATAAGGTCAAGGAACAAGATGAAAATTACTCTAAAGGATCTGAAAATATAAATTTGTTGAAGTATTATGAGAGTTCTATAAACATTTTTAGAAGCTGTTAATGTCACTTTATCAACTACATTTGAGTAAGAATCCAATCCTGATTCAAATAAGACTGACAAAACATTCTTAGTTTTGATTAATAAGGTGTCAGTCCTAGACAGACTTAATTGCCTGTCTTTTCAGCTCTCTGGACCACAAATAAACACTGTATAAGGCCATATATATAGTTTTTTCCAGGACTAGAAACTCAATTTGCTTTTTCTTTAGTCCCACATTTCCGCGTGCTGAAATTAGTTGAGATCTACACGAGTGTTTAGAAACTTTTCACTTAAACTGTGATTCTGCAAAAAGAAAATAAAAAAAAAAAAAATTTCATTGGATGAGTACCATGGGAAAAAGAAATAAATTAGCCTACTGGTCCTCTGAATGTTGTTCTGAATATGAATGAAGTAAATAAAAGTATTTTCCTCATTCACAGGGATATTTGGGTGCTAAACACAGTCATAAAGGAAGTTGCAGCAATGTGGGGGTCGGACTTTTCTTCCAGAACAATTGACAGAACAAGAGGAAATGGCCTCAAGCTGCACCAGGGAAGGTTCAGGATGGACATCAGGAAGAATTTTTTCATGGAAGGAGTTGTTAGGGATTGGAAAAGGCTTCTCAAGGACATGGTGGAGTCATTGGAAGTGTCCAAGGAATGACTGGACGTGGCACTCAGTGCTCTGGGCTCAGTGACAAGGTGGGGATGGGTCACAGGCTGGACTCAATGATCTTGGAGGTAATTTCCAACCTAAATGTAGCTCTGTGATTAAACTAAAAAATGTTGACATCCTCACAAACATTTTCTGAAAAGGAAACTTTCACTGTTATGACACAATGCCATTTAATGCCAAATTTCCAATGATCTGATTAATTCCCTCAAACGTCTGCTAACCTTCCTTCTTCATTCAATTTATCCTGCTGAAAATGACATCAGCCCCTTGCTGCTGAGCAGCTTGGAATGAAGCAGAGGCTCATGATCAGGTGGTACTTGGCCAAGATACTCAAATCAACACCTTCCTAATTATTCTGATGATGGTAGACTCAAGCCCCTGGTTCCACTGATGTTTGTGAGAGATCCACAGCTTTGGAAACAGCTGTGCCTTTATTGGATTTATGTCTTGTATCAGGCAGGTAATGAGCCATCAGCCACCCCAACTATTCAACTTATAATTTAATCTCTAGAACAGAAGTCTCTGGCCATATAAGTTACGTATGCCATGTCTAAAAATCAGTTTAAGTGGGTCAAGGCATGAGAATCTGATGAGAGAGCTATAGAACAGACACAAATAAAGAGTTATTTGCATTATTTAAGCAATATTGAATATCCATCAAAAAAGGAAGTCCACACACAACTCTAACAGGAGCTGAATGTAACCCATCATCATAAAGTGAAAGGAAAGTAGCATTAGTTTATCCATTATTTACCAAACTTTTTATTTCTATTTTGGCCCAAATAAATATATATATAGGCTCATTTTCCAGCTATCAAATGATGAATATGTCCCAGTGAAAATTTTCCAAAGTTCTCAATTCTGTCACTTTCTATATTACTGCTAACTTTTCTAGGAACTTCAGTCATCAGCATTTTCCTGAGTTTTGCCTATTGTCTATTCATTACACACTTCTAGAGATCTTCTAAAATCAGTAATGAGAAGTAAAAGTTCTTGGGCAGGATAACTGATCCCTTTTTGAAATATGTATCAAATATGGATCAGAAAAATTGCTCTGAGAAAGAGTCTGCTTCTTTCCATTGACCATAAAGAGGTACTGGAGAAGAAATTTGGTCTAACATTCTAATTTTTAGCACAAACTAAAGTGAGCCAAGTTTTATGCCATCACTCATTTATGTCTGAATATCTTTAGTTCTTCTGCCATCACTGCACTGCTCTGCCACTTGTGGAAAAACAGGGAATGTAGCCTAAGGCAATGAAAACACCACTGGTTTTCTTTGAGATTGAAGGTGGTAACTCTAAGGATGTCCAGACATTGATCAAATGAATAAAAAACAGAGCAAAGTTAAGTACATATTCATTGTTCTTGTTCATTTTATTGCTAAATTTCCTGGCTCTGTGGTGAGTTTGTTGAGACCTGAACTGATTCTTTCTGTATGCAGAGATATTCACTCCTGCTGAGGCTCTTACATATTTTATTATTTATTTTCTAGTAATTAGTCTGAGCCACTGACTCAAACAGAACTAGCCAAGTGAAAAAGAAAATATAACAAAGTCCCCCAATATGTTGCCTTGGCCTGCAGCGATCAGCAGCTGACGGCTAATGGGACAGATGATGCTCCTCTTCTCAGTTCATCCATTTAGCTGCTTGTTTAAGACACAAGAATGTCTCTGTGCCTTGACCCACACTTTGACATTTGAAACTTTCATATGTATCTTGGTCAAGCTGGACAGATATTTTTTTTTCCTGACCTTTGGAAACAGCAATTTTTTTTTTTACCTAAACTTCAAATCTGAAGCATTTTGCTTTGCAAATACAGACATGACACCTTTCAAAAATAAGATGTGCTTTCCTTTCTTTCTACAGTGGTTGTAAGGGATATCTGCATCTCTGAATATTGCAAGCTCCTCTCCTGAAAAAGCAAAAAGTGCAGTTCCATCACCAGCAAATGTGGGAGACGCAGCATGGAGTTAGTGAAGGAGGAGAAAGCAACCTGGATTATGTAAGGGATGATATAATGTATTAAAAAATACTTTACAAACTGAATTAGCTCAGGATGGGGAAGAAGAATAAGACTCTTCACCAGGTAGCCACCAGATAAAGGCAACTGCAGCTGTTTCTGGTCCCAAGTTTTTCTCTCCTGGGAAAGATGTGAATCACAGGTGACACAATTTGCCTACTGGAGACACCTCTCTCCTCTTTGGGAATTAGCTGAGATCAAATGGCTGAGTTCAAGACAGATAAAATGTGATGTCATTAATCTGAGCCCTCTTTTAATAGTTCTATCAAAGCTGGGAAATGATCTACAATCTGGAGCATAGATGTCTGGAAATTTAACAGTGGGTAGTTAAAATCACTGAATGAAAAAGTGGGGATGCTCCCTTAAGCTCCCAGTTTACTAAAGGCTTTACACCCTGGAAGATATTCCACTCCTACTGCTTATCTAAATAATAGTTTAATATAACTATTAAGAGGTGCTCTATATTCATGACTTCAAAGCACAGAGCTTTTTAAAACACATCAGATGTCCCCACTGCACATGTCACGTGTCTCACCTATTTTTTCCTACTCCCTGTGCTCTGGTACATGTCAGTGCTGCTCCCGAGGTCAAACAGAGTGAGAATCTGATGGCAGGAATCAACACTGATTTCCACATTGGCTGTGTTTATTTCTGTCCATTCCCTTAGGGACTTTGAGGTTTGTCTGTTTTGTTTTCTTCTCATTTTCTTCCAAGGAATTTTGCTGCTGCTTGTTAGAGAGACAATCCGGCTTTGCTGGGAAAAGTGGAGCTTGGGGGCTCCCTGAAAATGTTGAAAACTCTTTGCACTCCTGAATGTTTGCTTAAGAAAAGTCAGATTACACAGCTGAATGTTGGCTGTGCAGAAAGATCTGCACCTTGCAGGTACAGAATACCTTCTCACTCTCCCTTCCAGAGCCTCAGAAGTGTCCCAAATACACAAACTCTTCCCCTACAAGGCAGAAACTGGCATTAGAAATCTAGTCCACAGGAAGCTGCATCCAATAAATCACCAGGATCTGCTCCTAAACCATAAAATGGTGTAGACTACCTCACAACTGTGCCTCTAGTACAGGATTCTCTTTTTGTTCCTCCAAACTCCTTTATCCTTACACCCTCCAGTCTCCCCACTGGACAGGAAAATCCCAGGCCTCTGAAAGGAGCTGCTGACGAAAGAAAAATTGCAGCTGGACTACCCATCCCCTTTTGAAATGAATGAATAAATCAAAATCACCATCAATGGTAAAGTGTCTGACCCAAAATTAGTAGGACAGGCATGCAGTGACTGATATTATAGACCATAAAATAACAGAATGGGTTGGGTTGGAAGGGACTTTAAAGATCAGGCAGATCCAAATCCCTGCCACAACCAGAGACACCTTCCATAGACCAGGTCACTCCAAGCCTCATCCAACCTGGCCTTGAACATTTCCACAGCTGCCCTAGGAAACCTGTGCCAGTGACTCTTCAACCTCATCATATAATTTATTTTTTCTAACTCCAATCTAAACTGCTTTTCAGTTTAAACCACTGTCCATTGTCCTATCACTACAGACACTGCAATTTTTTTTCTCTCAAACACTGCATCGTTTTTAGGATCTTCTTCAGCTTCAATAGCTTTGCTCATCTGATTAAAGATGATGAATTCCAGTCTGGGTGTTCACAAGAAATCCTGAAAAAGGCAGCTATTCTTGACAGTGACCCCAGCTGGTTGCCTAAACCCAGAAATGTCTGAAATCAGCAGCAAAGTATGAAAAAATCTGCTTCTAAAATCTGATCTCTTAAGAAAAATGGGAAAGAGGAAAGGTTTTTACTTATTTTCTGGGAATTTCTTTTTCCTTTGCTTGAAAGGTAGGTAAAAGGTTGATATTTATTCCTTAATTACTAAACTCAGTGATGCCTGTTTCCACCTCTGCCTCTTGCTTTTTCTCCCTCTGAATCTTTGTTATCCATCACTTTCCCCAGACCAAGCTCTCAAATTATCTTTTACTTGCCCAGCTTTGCCAGCTCTTACTCTCACACAAAATTTTGCCTCACAGTGTTCCTGGGACAGCTTTTTATTTCGATTTCCCCCCCTCTTTCCCTGTTCTTTAGTGTAAACTGAACTGCTGAAACCAGAGCAAAGTCATCAGTTTTTTGAAACTGTCACCTGAGATCACCTTTCTGCCTGCAATCTCTCATGCTACCTGGCCAGAACAGGTTCTTATTTTTTGCTGCTGGATAAAATGTACTGTAACTGCTGCCACCAACAGGACATTTAACAAAAATAGACATTTTTCCACCCACTGCTCTAACAGCTCGGTCTCAGAAAGAGATAATGAATAGATTAGAAGAATTTACATTCTAATATCAGTTTATTTGCTGTAACAAGCTCCCTTCTGTACTGTCTCTCTCACAACTGTCCCTCCAGACGATCCAAGTGGAACATGCAGCTTTTTCTCATCCAGATTGCAAGAGGCATCTGAAACCTTCCTATTAAAAATATGTCTATTTTATACACTGAACAAGGAAAAATAACGATGTTAAGAGAAAGGAGAAGTGAAGAAAACACGATAAATACTTTCACCTGAATCATTGATGACTATGACTTAAAGTCACTGTTTTTAGTGAAGGAGTTCAGCAGTAAAATCTCTTTCCTAGTGTTGGAAAGAAAAGCTCTGTTTTGTGCCTGCAAGTCCTTCTGCTGCTTGATTATTGATTTTCTAAAACTGGCTGCCTCAAAGTGAGAATTCTATCAGGAGCTCACAAGTTGCAGCACCGTGTTAGTACAAAGTGCTGAACATTGTTTTCCACATGCTTTAGGATTCTTATGGGCTGTAGTCTAAGTTTATCCCCAAAAGTTTAAATGGCTTTGTTGTCTCAAAAAAAAAGAATTTCCAGAGAAAAATAAAGCTAAGGAGATTTTTGTTTTGCTATAAAACTGAGATGCAAAAATCAAATTTCCTATTTTTTTTTTAAAAGAAGCATAAAAAAAATAAAAGGAAAAAGAAATATTTAAGAAATCATGAAGAAATGAAATTGAAATAAAAAACATAAACTTAATTGACATTTTATATACAAAGAAAATTATTTTGTCAATGTACTACTTTGGAGAGTACATCCAAACTCTCTCTTGTACTAATAAAAACCAGAATATTACAGCTCTTAAAAGTCAGTTTGATTTCCTTTTTGTTTCTTTGCTTTTGACTCTTACTTGTCTCACTACATTTAGTTCAACATAAGCTACATTGTGGAGTTTCACTTTGGCTTGGTTGGTTTTCAGGGTTCCAACTAGCCCCAGATCCACTGAAATTCAAAGCCCTTCTGAACAGGGTGAAGGAATCTTTGCTTGCATTTTGGAAGGGATTTTCCCCATAAAAATAGCTAGAACCTGAATTGCTCTTCCATCTTGCCATTAAATTTTGTGGAGGAGAATTTAATGGTGGATTTGGATAGCTCATAGTTCAATTTGCATGTCGTTGGGATTAAGGAAATTATTGCGAGGGAAGGCAGGATGAGGGCGCAGAGCACAACAGATAATCTGGAATGATTCCTCACTTAATTCCTGAACAACAGTGCTGAAACAAGGCACTATTGTGGAGTTGCCATTGGACTGAAGCCTATTTCATTCAATTTCCATGTACAGGGAAATTGCTCCCATCTCCCTCAGGCAGCTTTGCAGATCTGCTCAGGGATACTGAGGAAAATTAATCTGAATTAATTTTAGAAGTGGATTAGTTCAACTAAATTAAAACACCGTGTGGACCCTCTCATTCAGAATTAAAGTGGCTTTAATTCAGTTTTGCTTCATTCAGTTTAACATTGGGTGAAACAACAAAGTTTAGGCTCCTTTAGATTGATGGTTGCATTAGATTGATGAATTGAAGATTATTTCAATTTAAATTCCCACATTCAGTTATTTTGGAATTATTGACTGTCTCTTCCTACATAATAATTTAGTACCCATGATGGATAGAACATGGAATACAAGGATCTCTGTCCACAGATGGGACATGGGCAGCAAGGTGGGTTCCTTTCCCACTGCAGCTTCTCCCATCCTCTGCTCAGGAGGAACTTTCAGGAAGAACCTCGTAGCCCTGTTGTAAATTCAGTCCTAGGCTTTCCTCCCTGCCTGGTTGATGGAATGGCTCAAGAATGGTGACAGTGTGAGATGGAATAAATTTTCAAACTTTTTTTAATTAGAAGAATAGTTACAGCTGCCAAGTCACTTGTGGCATGCTCTGTATTTCAACTGTTGGCTTTCTATGCCATTACAATTCTCCAGAGACTCCTGCTCCTCTCACCTCTTCAAATGAGTCATCATATTTTAATCATTATATGGACTATTTTAACCAGAGAAGGCAGCAAAAGAGAAAACTTTTTCTTATATTTGAATACCTTGGGAACATAAACAGACCTGTTTTCTCATGGACAAATTCCCCATTTTGTAGATATGAGAGACCACGTTCATGTTGATGCTGGGGTATTGCTGATACACATCAACAAGAAAATTGGGAAAATCAACTAAAAAAATCCTGGCTCACATTAAATCAATTAAAGGTATTCTCCATCTGGTTCTACCCAAGGGGTTTGTACTGATTTAACTAAATTGGTTTCTAAACTGATTTAGTTAAATTGGTGCATAAACTGTTGATAGGACAGCCAGAAGAAAGTACAAAAGAGTCTAAGTAAGTCAAACAAACCCAAGTGTGGATAAGAGGTGCAGTGAAATAGTTGAGAAAGAGATTAAGTGGCAGTATAACTTTTAGATGTTGTGTGGAGGGGTTCTGAGCAGAGCTGTAAATCTGACAAAGATGTGAACATCTGTCTCTGCCAACTATGGTTGTCAGCCTTAAAACACTGGGAGGTGCAGAACTGATCTGGGAAACCTGAGGAACACACTCAGAAACATCCAAAGTGGTGGCACTGAAGATGCTGATGTACCTGGAGCTTCCTCCAGGCAGTGCTGGCCTACAAAAAACAAAACAGATAGTAAAAGATGTGCATAAATCATAAAATCACAGGATAGTTAGGACTGAAAAGGACCTCAAGGATCATCTTGTGCCATTAAGAGGCTGCATTTAATGAGGGTGATTAAGAGATGCACAGTTGCAGATGCCAGAGGTGACAGAGAAAAGGTAAAGAGAAGAGCTATTCCTGGCTGAACTTCAGTACAAGGAGGTAATCTCATGGTTGAAACTATTCCTAGACAAAAGTTCAGAGCCCAGAATTGCTGTCGAGTCCCTAAGCTATCAGGGAGTAAAGAAATCATCTCATGCACCTATTTTCGTGCATCTGCAGTGGTCACCACCATGGTGGAGCTGGAACTGCTGCCAGTGTAGCTTAGACAAGGGAACTGAGCCCTTCTTAACCAATTCCTGGATATGTTTTAGGAGCTAGAATCAGCTAGGAACCATTTCCCTACCCATGGCAGGTAGGTTGTCACCAGATGGTCTTTGAGGGCCCTCCCAACCCAAGCCATTCTGAGATACAATGATTCCCAGTGGGCAGTTTGGGTGTGACCACATTATTCTGAAGGCCTGAGAGTTAAATCAGAGTCCCATCCAGACAATGCCAAATGGCTCCAGAGCAGAGAGGGTCCTGGAAAAGTTTTATTTACTAGTACACATGTGGCCTTTGTGCCTTCACTAAATTTAAATTGAAGATTTATCTTACATGGGGTTTGTGTACATGTGTGCAATTTGGTGAATAGGACGTGGAAGAGCCAGTTGTAGATATTTGGGATGTCCAAGATCTGTTATATTAATTTTGGGTCCTTGTCCTTTCACACCAAGGAAAGAACCAATCACAGATCCTCTTCCTATGAATGAGTTTTTAGAGGATGTTAGGTTATGTTATCCATCTAACTTGAGTTAAGTAAGAGATGGATTTAATAAGATCATGCATCATTATCATGCAGAACTGCCTCACCAAATCACCCTTGCTGGCACAATTACAATAAGTGCCAAAATTCTCAGTTTCTTTCCTTAACTATTCAAATTATAATTTCCCTGGGCACACGCCCAGTTTTCATACAATTTTTGGACAACACTGAGGACAGTGTTTATGATGATAGGACTGAGAGGAATTATGCACAGCATGAAATTTCCTGATGTTTTGAGGTAGCAGTCACATGACTAACAGTATCTATTTTCTGTTCAACCCCCTAAATCTTTTAGCTGGCACACTGTAAAAACCCATGAACAGGTTTGGGTCTTCCTACTTCCCATGCAAGCCAACTTCCTTCAATTCTTCAATCCAGGACATGGTGTTAAGACCAGTCATAAATGATCCACACAGTATCTGGAATGGGGCTGTGTTTTGTGTTTGTGAGCTAAGCAGTTCTGATACTACAGGGATGGTTTAGTTACTGCTGAGCAACTCCTTCGACAGGGTCAATGCTGCTCCTCAGACTGCTGCACCACTGAGTAGTCAGGGTGTGCAAAAGAATTTGGGAAGGGACACAGCTGGGACAGCTGGGCCCAGCTGACCCAATATTCCAGACCAGATTTATGCCTTCCTCAGCAATAAAGTCTGGGTGAAGAAGGAGGGAGGGTAGGGGATGTTCAGAATTATGGTGTTTGTCCTTCTAAGTTATAGGTGATGGAGCCCAGCTTTCCTGGAAATGGCTGAGCATCTCCCTGTTGATGGAAAGTGTGAAATAATTCCTTGTTTTGCTCTGCTTGCAAGCAAGGTCTTTGCTTCTGACTGGCTTTATCTCAACCCAGGAGTTTTCTCACTTTCCCTCACTCTTTGGTACAATCAGCTGGATGCCAGCTGGAGTGCTCTGAGACAGCATAAACGGTCTTTATAAAGAGAAAATTACAAACTTATTGACTCACTGTAGTCCAACAAGATCCAAATATGAAGCTGAGAGAGCCGTTCAGTTTATCCCAAAATATACACTGGGAAACTGAATAACCCTCTGGCCTCAGTTGCCTAAATGTAGGTGGAGCTTGTCCTTACAGACTGCCAGCTGTCTCCTGAGAAGGGCAGAGGTGTCCCTGATATCCCATGTTGTATATTCTGGGCCCATGACAACATCTCTCAGATGTTTAATATGGAATTATATAAGTATCTACAAAGGCAGTTGAAATTAATTTGTGGAATTCCATTGTGATTTCCTTTGACTAGAATGGGAGTTTCAGCACACAGATCATATCTATACACCTGTGCAGGTGTTCATGTATTTAAATGTAGATGTTTGGACCTAGAGCTGAATCTCACTTCTTGTGAGATATCTGGAAAATCAATTAAATCCTATGAATTCTTGTTGCCTGATTATAACATGAAGATGATATCTGCATAAATTCACATCCTTACACTCTGTCAGGTACCAGATCTGTTTCCTCAGGCCACTGCCCAACAAAGCCTTAGGCAACAGAACTGTTATTCTCATGCACATTTTTTTACCTCTGTCAAAAAAATAGTGTCCCAATTCTTGAGTCATGGCTTTTCAAAGCCTGTGCTATCCATACCTAGGATAAGACAGACTTACACACAACAGAGCATCTGGGCAGTGAAGAATGAGGAAAATATCATCTCAAAGGTGGCCATAACACACAGATACACTGTCAAGCCTCTTGGAGAGATCCAGAAGACAAAAATACTTGTGAAAACTTGCTTTTGGTTCCAGAACTGGTTTCTACTGCTGCTGTTCCTCTTGGGCAGGATGTAGCGTATATAAAAGTGAGGATGTGCATCATCTATAGGTCAGAGTATTAAAGCCTTGTCCCAGCAACAGACCCCCACCAGCAGAGGCTCCTTCCAGCCTCCATATCCTTGGCACTGACAGAGGACTCTGCTTTCTGTCAGTGTATTTGTGCAGTGACACATATTCTCTAGTGATTAGATTAACGTTGGCAAAGGCAATATGAAAAACCCACACAGATTACCACTGTCACCCGCAGTAATTACATTTATTCATTTCCATTTAGCCAAGTTTTTACAAGCTGAGCAAGGGGCCAAATAAGCAATAAACACAGAGGCAAGAAATTAAAATGCTGATCCGTTCACTGTGAAAACAATCAAACTATCATCTTTCTTTAGGCAACTCATTCATCATCCAAGAGGGCCACAGTGTGCTGATATGGAGGGCTGAAAATCTAATGTTATTACATGTAAATTCACTAACATGAAATTACTGCCCCTGATGTGATTTTACTAATAAATTAGTTCATTTCTACCTTTTTGCAAGAGACTTTAGGGACCGTGGAGAATTGTACATGAGCCTCGTAATCTCGCCTGCTTTATTTCAAGTGAGCAGACAGTTTAGTTTCTCCCTCCACCACCATCCCCTACTTCACCCTGTGGCTCTTGCCTTGGCACTGTTTCATTAGGGGATAAATTGACAGTCATATTTTTACTGTCTTGGGGCCAGTTTATTGCCTTGGGTCCAGGGGAACCATCAGAGGATGGAGGTTTCCTGGTGTTGAATTTTACTGCTGTGACACTGACTGGGAGAAGCAAGTACTGTAGAATCATTAAATGGTTTGGGTTGGAAGGGACATTTAAGGGTTATCTAATCCAACCCCCTGGCATGAGCAGGGACACCTTCCACTAGACCAGGTTACCTAGAGCTCCTTCCAACCTGACTGATGTTTCCAGGGATAGACCATCCACCACCTCTCTGGGCAACCTGTGCCAATGTTTCAGCACTCTCATTGCATTTTTCTTCATATCTAGACTAAATCAACTCTGTTTTAGCTTAAAACCTTGCTGAAAGTTTCTCCTCACCTTTCTTATAAACCCCTGTTCATTCCTGGAAGGTCACAATCAGGTCATGGCTCTGCAGTAGTTGCAGGTGTAGATGTGGCACTCAGGTCATTATTTAGTGGTGGACCTGGCAGTGCTGGGTTAATGGTTGGATTGATAATCTTAGAGGTCTTTTCTAGCATTAATATTTGTATATTTCTAAGAGTCAGCAGTGAAAACTCACCTGATGGTGCTCATGAGATCCACCTGGAGCAAATCCACCTATCAAAATTCCAGTTTCACACCGAACAACTTTCAAGACCAGTGACTAGATTATCATGTTTAAACTTTTCAGATTCCCTGGATCTGGAGCAAATTACAATTTGTTTATTTATTTTTCTATATTTATATATTTTTATATATTTATTTATAATCTACATGTCAGCTTATAGTATTGAAGAGAGAAGAGAGTGTTTCAAAAGCAGCTGCCATTTCTGAACTCTTAGAACATTTTTCTGTTTTCATTCACACTGAGTGATGGAGTAATTTTAGTTTCTCCTTTTCTTACCCATTCCATGCTGCCTTGTGTGTTTAGCATCAAGGGCACATCTAAATTTCGCTACATGTGTTTTAACATTCTTTGGCTGAAGAAAACCCTGCAGAGGATTGGTTTTCACCATTTCTAACAGATAAATATGAATATTTATCTGCTATAATACAGGTGTCAAAAAATTACATGCTTAAGCCTGATCTAGTTAATTAAATTTTTCCTGTAGCCAGTGGGAAGAAATAAAAATTTTTAAGAGGTAAATTTTTAAGCAGATTATTATCTGGGAGTGCCTAAAATTATATATATATATATATATATATATATATATAATTTAAATATATATAATATAGATATAAATTTAAATACAAATATAAATTATATATATATATATAGGAAGTTGGAGTGTCCTTGTGCTGTGACTCTTTATTATTTCCACTTCATGTACATCAGTTCACCAAAATTCATTGGTTCACTCAGCCTCTGCATACACAAACAGGGTATTTTCAAAGCAGAAGCTAATTTCTGGGAGTGTTCCTGCTATTTTCTACCTGTAGATGGAAATAAACCAGACCAATGTGAAATGCTCTTGAAGTGGTTACAGCATTTGGAGTAAGGATTTCAGCCTGAATTCATTCAATCTAAAAATCCAATCCTGTGTGCCCAGGCTATAAACAGGGACATTACCCATATATTCCTTCTGACTCGAAAAACTGTCTAAAGCTTAGTCTGAATTTTGAGATTCCTGAGTAATGTCAGCTGAACCTCATTTTAGGGTGTAAATTTTTATTCTGGGGTCAACACTTTGACATAACACAACATTAACTTGTACAAAGTAATCTCAGGACAAACAAAACCATAATATTTCATTCCTATTGTGAGGAGTGCAGCCATTGTAAATAAATTCTGACTGAAAAGCCATTATTTCATTAAGGAAACAACTAAAATTCCCAATAGTCTTTCTACCCAATAAGCTGATATCTGTAAATCAGCCAAATTTGCTGTCAATATGGAGAAGCTGTTGACAAGTTTAGGAGTTTGTCTTATCTCAATCTTCTTAGAAATGAAATTATACAGTCAGAAGGACCTCAATATATTGGCAGTTTTTATCCAGATCACTGAGATTCACCTACTTATCAAGGCTGAATGGGATTGGGATGACAAAAATGGGGGCAGTGATCAGGGCAAGGGTGGTGGTGCATCAAGGGACATTATTCTGTCCTCACCTACTCTGAAGCAAATTAGAAGCTTGTTAAAGCCAGGCCTTCAGGTTTTCATAAGAATTGAAATAGCATTAAAAGAGATTTCAGGCTTATAAAAGACCCCAAGCATCCAGTTACACCCAAGTGGGACATGAATTCAAACAGGAGCTCACAGGACCAGCCCACTGTTGGTGAAGGCTGCAGGCATCAGAGACATCTTACCAGCCAGAAATCATCAGACCAGTCTCAAAACCAGCCTTGGATTCAAAGTAGAATCCAGACTAACCCTGGACTGGGTTGAGCAGCCCTGACATGCTTTCCCCATCTGTTGGAAAACTTTGGCTCCCACTGACCCAAGTGCTGGGACAGCTCCTGGTCCATCCCCAGTTCTCCATTTGGAGATGTTATAGCAGAGTTGATGGGCACACCACAAATGTGATCACACTCATCCCACCTAACCTAAGCTGCATGAGAGCCCTGCCAGACCTGCAGCTAAAGATTAAAAGTGGATGGCAGAAGCTGCAAGCCACCCTCAGCTGTCTGTCCCGTCCATTTAATAGAGAATTCCCATTCCAAAATTCCAAATGAATGGACATTGGATTCTCTTAGGCTCTTCTGCAGTTTACATTGTGCACATTAAGCAAAGCAAAGATTGTGCCAGGTAAGCTGAATACACTGTGGTAATAATTAAGGTCACTTAGGATTGGATTCCAGGAAGGATCTGCTCCAAGACAGGATCAGGTGTCCATGTGTTGAACACATCAGGCTCTCTCAGAGGGCAAGAGAGATGTTTAGGCATGTGACAACCTCAGTTTTCCATTTCTAGTCTGTAGCCAGAGTCCAGGAGAGCATTCAGTGATGTCAAGGCCTAAAAACATGGCTGAGGCTGAAGTTTATCTGTACTGAGCCCAGAAGGAGAAGCCTTGGTCCTAAATCCCAGACACTCAGTTAAGCACCCAGAAGGAGCAGCTCCTCAATTCCAAATACTCAGTCTTGGCAGATGGGAGAGAGTGAGCTTGCAAAATGGGATAAGAGATTAAGTCACTTGTTCAGTGTCCTGTATGTACCAAGTGGTGAATCCAAAACTGACTCCAGGCTTTTTGACATCCCATTCTTTGCTGTATTAATTAGATCATGGTGCCTTGATGGAAGAAACCTCAACATTCTCGTCCTGCTTTGGCCCAAAGTGATCAAACACCACTTGATGTCAATCAAGCTTTGTGAGGTATTAAGAGGAAGCTATGTAAAAGTATCAAGAGATGCTGTGTTTGCTTTTCTTTATCCCTGGGATAAATCCAGGAGCCTCTCCTTTGCTGATTTTGTATTATGCATTTGAAAGTGTTGGAGCAGATCAAAACCCAAGGAAGCAAGAGGGGTATTGTTTTGTGTGAGGGTGTTTTGAAGCCTCGGGTTGCTTATACAGCAAAATAAAGCAGTGCTGGCTTCTTTCTTTTCTTGCAAAGATCCTTTAGGAATTAATCTGGCAATTCCAGCACCAGAGAAGGGCTCTTCCTTTGCTAATCACCTGGCTTTATTCAGCTCTGAAACTCACTCGGAAGCTCCCTGTGTGTGCATTAACCAAAGGTACAGGATTATGTTTGTTTAATAATACAGTGGTGTCTTGCTGAACAACTGTAATTTCCATGTACTTATTGATCTTAATTTATAATGCCATTAGCTTTCTAAACTGCCATTAACTAATGATGGGCTCTGTAGGCTTAACAGCTCTTTCAAATCAGTTGCTGACAAGTGGGCCCCAGAAGCATTTGTCAAAAGGGTAATGGATCCCTATCAGAGTGGCAATAAATTAGGTTATAGTCTTATCAAATTAAACAATGGATGAAGGAAAATTAGCTATCAATAAAAATCTATAAAGCTGCCCTGATTATTCCCAGTCAATTATATCAATTAGAGATCAAACAGTGAACCCCCTGCAGTACGTTAAATAGAACTAACCGGGGCCAAAGGCGGCCAAATTGTGTTACAAAATGCAACACCACGGGCAGCTGTAGGAGATAATCATTGCTGTCATTGACAAAGGAGCTGCTTTATTAGAAAACTGGATGTTGCCTGCGGGCAGGCTTCTGGCGAGAGGACAAAGGCTCTGTGATGAGGAAGGGGGAAGAGGCTTGAACCTGGCTGGCAGTACAAGGAGTGTGTTTCTGGCTGATAGCTCCCCCAACTTTTGTCATTTAAAGCAGGCTGGGCTCCATCAGCTTCTACTGAGCTCTCAGAGAAGTGACTTTGTCAGGAGACTCCTTTTCCTCTTTCCCTTTGTTTTTCAGAGCTGTGATGTTGATTTAATTTTCACTAACAGTACACAACACTTTAAAGATGTGAACTTGTAGTGCTGTTTTAGTCCAGACTGTAACTTTAGGCATGGAATAAAAGGTGGTGTTGAGGGGTGATAATCCAGCATCTACTTGAAGAATTCCCACCATACCCTAGAAATTTCCTCAGAGGCCTGAGTCAGTCTTTCTTTCTCTGTCAGATAGTCTTTGTACCTACAAGGAGAAAAGGGTCTCCTGCCCCCTTCACATTTCACATTTTTTCATTAACTCTCCCAGGCTGCCCCAGGTTGAAATGGGCTGCTTGTGTTTTCTACTGCAGCTCATGGCACACAGGGATTTTTCCCCTTCTCAGCTGCAGATTGACCACAGGGTCCCAGGCTTTTGGAAAATGTTCTGAGGGCTGGAGCCCCTCTGCTCTGGAGCCAGGCTGGGAGAGCTGGGGGTGCTCACCTGGAGAAGAGAAGGATCCAGGGAGAGCTCAGAGCCCCTTGCAGGGCCTAAAGGGGCTCCAGGAGAGCTGGAGAGGGACTGGGGACAAGGGATGGAGGGACAGGACACAGGGAATGGCTTCCCACTGCCAGAGGGCAGGGATGGATGGGATATTAGGAATGAATGCTTCATGTTGGTTGGTCACTGTTGCCTGTAGGAGCAGCTGAGCAGAGACATTTTGATTCTTCCTGCTTAAAATGTTGAATCAGACACAGAGAAAAGAGGCTTCTCTTTAAAAATTAAATACTGTTTGGCTCTCTTCATTTCTCTTCTAAAGAGACCCATAGACACAATCACATCAGCACTGAATGCCAGCCAAAGGAAAAAAGAAATCAAAGAGGCATAAGAAATCACACAGGCTGAAAAATGAGACACCCAAGCTAGGAAGTATTGAAATTAGTATCCTTAAATCAACCCATTTGTGATAATATTTCAAAGGAAAATTTTGGATATTGTGGTGGTGATTTAAAAAATCTTCCATGAGGCTTCTTATTTTTTCCTCCTTTAAGCAAAATAACTGTCCAGCAGCATAAAAACGGCACAGAACAGTCGTGAACCCAAAGACAGATTTTTTTTTTTCCCATTATCACAGCCACTGCAATTACATAAAAGATTTTCACTTTTTTCTTTCTAAATATTATATTTAATCCAGTGGAAACCGAGCTTTAGGGGTGCAGTCCTCAAAATCTGACTTAAACTCCCAAAGATGCCCAAGGTCACCCTAAACCTCACTTTTTTTTTTTTTCCTACTGAAATCAGCAGTTCAGGGCTCTGCTTTATGTTCTGCAGCACAAACCTGCAGGTGTCTGCATGTGCACAGTATTTTTGAAGAATTACAAAACAAAACACACCCTAAACTCACGCTTCTTCCAGCAGAGGAGTTTTGAGAGAACAAAAATTGATTGATGTTATTCGTATGCACTAAAGAATACTGGAAGGCTTTCAACTACACTGTGATGAGACCAGACTTGACTGGAATACCTGTAATATTTCTTGCTGAGCAAAGCACTTAGTAAATGGAAGTGAAGATGATCAAATTTGGTCCTGAGGGATGCCAGGATATAACTGCTCGAATTTTTGATCCTGTTCAGACTTTTGAATGTGCTTTATTATGTGCCTGAGAGTCACCTCTTTCAAGACACATGATCTCCATCCTTTTTGAAAGCAGGCATATGTGTCAGTACTTGCAGGGCCAGGGTGTGACTGCACATTGGTTTGTAGTAAAGCCAGCAGAAAAAGAGGAATGGTTTCTGTTGGAACATCCCCCTTTGAAATTTCCACTTCAGAAATCCTGGCTATACGATCAGGATTTCTTTCTGTGGGCAAATGTTGGTACATAAATAAGTGTAGCAGTCTCTTTTTCCATTTCCCAACACTCATTTAAAACAACAAAGATGAGGAAAGCAAAATAAATGTAATTTTCATTCAAATTTTCAGGGTGGAAACATTCTGAAATGAAGTAACACCAAGAAAAATCCATGTGTTTCTTTCAAAAACAGAGATTTTATGTAAAAAAAAATAAAAAAATTAACAGCTCTGTAATTTTAAAAAACAGTTTGATTTATTTGTCATCCTACTGGAAAGAAATTGTGCACTAATTTTTTGCAAGAGCTGGGTTAAGAACTGACCCCTCTTTTTCCCCTAAAAAAGGACTCAAAGCCTTTCTGGACATAATGACTGTGAAAGACTGGAAAGGAGTGTCTGAGAAAGCTGTGGAAGATCCATCACTGAAGATCTTGCACAACATGTAAGAAAAGATAAGAAAGAAATTGGAGACAGAGGAGGGGGACCTTACTTTGTGGTAGGGTAGACTCCAAGTTGCAGTTTTGGAATCTTTTGTAAATTTTTTTGATGTCTCTGCTCTGGGGATAAATAAATGCTCAGGATTGGTGCCAGTGACTATGTCAACACTTATTAGAGAAGCTAAACCCTTACAAATCGATGGGCCCTGACAATATTCACCTGAGGGTGCTTAGAGAGCTGGCTGACATCCTTGGAAGGCCACTCTCCATAAGCTTTGGGAAGCTGTGGAGATGGTAGAATAGCAGGATGGTTTGGGTTAGAAGGCACCTTAAATCCATCCAGCCTGTCACAGGTGGAGTCCTCCAGGGTACAGTATGGTTCCCTGCACTGTTTGATGTCTCCACAAATAATCTGGATGATAGGATTAAGGGTACCCAGAGGTTTCCTGATGACACAAAACTGAGTGGGGAAATGGACACTTTGGAAGGAAGAGCTGCCTTGCAGGAAGAGCTGGAGAGGCTGGAAGAGTAGGATAAACAAGAACCTTATGTATAAGTGTAAGGTCTTGCACTTGGGAAAACAAAACCCAGGAGAGCAGCATGGGCTGGGATCTGCTCATCTGGAGAAGAGTTTTGTGGAGAGTCCTGGTGGATAGCGAGCTCCAAGGGGTGAACAGTGTGCTGCTGAAGCACAGAAAGCCAAGAGGATGCTGGGCTGCATCAGCAAGGACACCACCAGTAGAGATAAAGAAGTCATTATCCCACTCTTCTCAGTGCTTTTCAGGCCAAACCTAAAATACTGTGTTTAGTTCTGGTCCCCACTGTGGAGAACAATGTGCTCAGGCTGGAGAGGGTTCATATAGGTGTCACAAAGAAAGAACTGGGAATTTTTCCATATGAGGAAAGGCTGAGAGAACCGGACTTCTTCAGACTTAAGGAAAGATGTCTTAGGGAAGAACTCACCACCATGATTCTGTATTTAAAAGGTACTACAAAGGAGGTGGAAACTCTCTTTTTATAAGGATTCACATGGAAAAGATGAGGGGTAAGAAAGATTGGACCAAATGTTCCTTGAAGTCCCTTTCATTCTGGTATTCTGTGATGCTGTGATTAATTGGAATAAATGTTAATTGACAATTATTGTAACTGCAGTCCTGGGAGCCAGATTTCTCTATATAATCCTGAGTAATCCATTTGACTGCCCTGAGAAGGTTTGGTCTCAAATTCTTTCCCCTAACTGTCCTCACTTCCTGCTCTGGCAGCATCACCCAGAAGAGCATTGGGCAGCCAGAAACCAGCTAATGGTGCCAAGCTTCCTGGAAAAAAAAAAATATACAATTCTAAAAGAGCCCAGGGAGCGAGAAATTTGGAGTCACATAGACACTGTCCTGCAGAATCCTGGGTCACTAATCTTCCCTTTTATCAGAGCACCTCTGCAGCTGGATTCCAGGACTCCTTTCCCAGCAGTGAGACACAGCATCAGACACCAGAGGCTGGGAAAGTGGGGTGGATGCATGGAGGGGGGAAGGGAGAGAAAGTAATTTAGCATCTGGCGAAATGGATTGTGAGCATACAGAAGATGTTATGCTATTAAGACTTCTCTCTGTCTCCCTTTCCCTCTCTCTCCTTCTTTTATTAAAGGCCTAGGCAATTTAAAAATGGAGACTGTATCCCACTTAATAGCCTTGCTGTTAATCTTCTCACCAGTCAGCTCTCAGCTCTAAGTATTGAACGCACGAAAAGCCCTCCTCCTGTCACCAGCTGTGGTTAGGGAGTGACTGTCCTCAGGGGCTCCAAGCCTTAAAAATAAATAAATAAAAGAAAATTCACCGCTGAGAAAAGGCAATAACAGGAGTCTGCTGTTGTCTAACCTGCCATATAAATGAAACAATCAAAGAAGACAACAAAGGAAACTCCACTAACATCCAGAGGCAAAAGCAGTTTGCTGTAATATATCCTGTCTTGGAGAACTATTTTTAGCCAAGCCCCTCTTTTTTTAACAGGCACACACAATCTCTTTCTAATTGTGATTAAGAGAGGAGAAGAAAAAAAAACAAACCAAAACACAACATGAAGACAGGTAGGGAAGAATGTGAAGAGACAGGCAGCTACAAGAGAGAGCTGAATTAAAACAAATCCTTGTGTGAATATAAAAGATAAAAATTAAAATTGCTTTGAATGTTTAAATAAAAGCAGCTTCTGATCTGAACACTGTTCAGCTCTTGGAAAACTCAGCCACTGCTGGTATTTAATGTTTTTGCTGTGATCACATGTAGGCACTAATGACTTGAAACCCTGTTGTGTTTGGAGCTGCATCAGCATTGCTCAAAAAAATGTTCTGAGTTTAAATATATATATAAAAATTTATATAGATTAATTTAAATCATTTAATATACATAGACACATACCTGCACATATGTGAGCAAGCACATACACATGAAGTTGGTGGCAAGTGTCATGTATACAAAGCACACATTTAAACTTAATAATGAATTCTCATTAAAAAAATCTTTCTGAGATTTAGGATGGGGATTCATTTTGAGATTTCTCTTTCCAAGCTGAAAGTGATGAAGTGATTATACATCTCTCAGAGCTAAATAACACCCAGATATTCCCCATTCAGTGTCAAACTCTGAATTATCAGCACTGGAGATCTGAACCTGTGGAGGTGCTTGAGGCCACGTGAGTGAATTGTGGCTGGCAGCCCCAGCCCACACATGAGGCCACACTTAGAGCACCCAGCTGGTGGGGACTATATTTTAGTTCTGCCCCACAAATTATTTGCTTTCTTGGGACTATCTAAGAGAAAATGAATAAGCAGTATCACATCTCTCTGTGTTTCTTTATAAATCCCATCCCGTCTTTAGAGAAGACTTCTGCTTTTGAGTTCATTGTTCAGACTGCCTTTATGAACAAGTGGCTACTTCCCAGGTCTTCTTCAGATGTCCCTTTCTTCTGCAGGTGACCCCTTTTTCTGCAGGTGACTCCTTTTTCTGCAGGTGACCATACCCCAGAATTATTATGCCTCTCCACAGATGACATGCAGAGTTCTGTCTGCGACAACCTCAGCTATAGGCAGATGAACTTCATCCACAATGCACCGTGTTTTTGGCCAGGCTTTGGCCCAGTTTCATGAGGATAAGTGAATTTTACTCTCTAGAGAGATCATTCCAGGGTTTGCAGATTGCAGCGTGTTCACAGGAGATGTGATTGCAGCAATGTTAATCTGAAGTTGACCGGAGGGTTCTCCTTACCAAAAGCAAACCCAAGCTTTGCTCATTAATGTCTCTACACTGACCACAAGGTTGGTGATTTCTAACACACCTTCCTGAACTGGCCTTTAGAGAAGAACACGACTTAACTCACTGTTAACTTCTCTGGCACCAACACGTGTTCCTTCTGGATTGCCTTTTGGAGGCATCTGACCTCCAAAAGTGTCTCTACTGCATGTATGGGGAATACAAAACCCTGAACTGGCCACTCGTGGTGATACATTTGGAATCAAAACCTAAAGTTTTATCCATTCATACCCTTAGGTCTAGAGGTTACAGGATACCATGTAATGGCCTCAAGCAGAGTCATTGCTTAGCAAACCTTCTGTATAAATTCCTGTTAATTGGATAACAGCCCTGGGCAAAGCATTAGTTCGTGAGGAACTTTAAATGTAAGTTGGCAGCTTGGAAGCACCAGCCCCTTAAAACCGGCCAGTCATCTCCTTAAAAGTTATTTAACAAAAATACAGCTTGGAAAAAAAATAAAAACTTTTTGTTGTTGCAGGCAGTCTTGTCTGAGAGCCAAAGCTCTACAATGGTTTTCTTGCTGCTGGGAATAAAAATTGCTGTCCACAACTGTCAGTACTTTGTTTTGTAAGAGGTTTCTAGAAGAACTTAACTCTACATATTTACATAGAAATACCTTCATGTTGAAGGTACAAATCTTTCGTAAAGGGTCATTGCTAATTAATAGGTCATCTTTAATAAAGATTAGCCCACTTTTGCCATGCCCAGTGGGTAAATATTGGGCACACCACCCTCTTTAATATCCTCTATTACTGCACTTATATCCATTTATAATTCAGAAGCCTTACATCCAAAGCACACTTACCTCTGCTATTAATCATTCATCAGCCTTTGATAAAATGTTAAAATACCATCCCTTTACATAAAGACTGACCAGAAGATTGACAGATCAGGTCAGATGGAGTTTGTAGCAGGAGCTCACACCTCACTAGTTGTAATGAGATGATTGAGGTGTAAAAGTTGACTTTGACAAATGAGTTTGAGAATCAGAGGTGGATGGAACAGGTGTATCCTTTGGCTGGTTATTGCTTCCTAAAGAAATTGATGTTTCGAAGTTTTCATGGTCCAACAGCTGCAGGGGTTCTATGATCCTGTGATATGATTCTATGATTCTATGATATTCCCATGGTTCTGTTCTGAACTGTCTTTTATTTCCTGACTAAGTCAATACTGCTTCTTTATGTCCCTGCTTTACCCACTGATGCTTCTGCTGTCAAGCACGCATGTCATGGCAATCTTCTGCCAAGAAACAATCAACAGAACAGGAGAAAATGGCCTCAGGTTGTGCCAGGAAAGATTGAACACCAGGAATAATTCCTCCACTGGAATTATTGTCAAACATTGGAAGAGGCTTCCCAGGTCAGTGGTGGAGTCAATACTCCTGGAGGGATTTAAAAGCTGTTTGGATGTGGCACATGGGGACACGAGTTAGTAATGGGCTTGGCAGGGCTGGGGGATGGTTGCTCTCACTGGCCTTAAAGATCTTTCCCAACCTAAAGGGTTCTTGGATTCTAACAGCTGCCTTACCCAAGCTGACCATTAGAAGTGTCCAAGGCCAGGCTGGATGGAGCTTGGAGCAGCCTGGTCTAGTAGAAGATGTCCCTGACTATGGCAGAGGGCTGGAACAAGATGATCTTTAAGCTCCATTCCAAACCATCCCATGATTTTATGATGATGACTGAGGACGCACAAAATCAGCAAGCACATTCCGAATCCCGCACCCCTTTTCCCCCTGAATCTCCCAGCTGTGCTGAGATTTAAGCCCCATTTCTGCCAAACACTCAACTCCTTGCTGTTAATTTGGAGGCCGGCTGTCAAGAGCTCAGCTTGGGAGCCGGGAAGCAGTTTCCACTCACAGATCACACATCTCTGAGTGATGCTCCGAGACCCCCTCGCTCCCCCGGCCCTCGCAGGGTGACATTAGCGCTGGGTAATGATGTGTAAATGTGTCAGAACTGTGCCACCTAGTGAAATCGCTGCCTCCTTCCCCGGGTGAAGTCACACTGCTCGCTCCGCAGCAAGCCCCGATATAATTAGCGTTAATTTGGTTTCTCGGTGGCTGGCTGAGGCACAGCTCCCTGCTCAGCCGCTCTCTGCTCCTGCTGAAGGCTCTGCTCGGTGTAATCAGAGCTTCATTAGGGGGTTTGTTTCCTCCCTTTCTGATTGCAAAAGAAAATTTATTATTATTTTTTAAAGATATTTTATACGATATGTTTTCCGCGTAACAGAGCTAATCTAAAATGGAAAAAAGGCTTTGGTAGGGAGCAAGTTATTTGCTGGATTTTTTTATACCTAACAGCTACTAATTTCTGGACGCTTTTCTTCCCTCATTATCCACTACAAATTCCTTACTATATGAATATTTTTCTTTTGAAAAAGTTTTCGTTTCCAAAAATTGTTGATACTCGGTTTCTTATTGCCAGCTCTTCCTGTTTCAAAAGGCTTTAAAGCAAAATTCCATGTTTCATTTGGAAATATCCATTCAAATAATGGTGTATCCTGTAAAAAATGTGAAATTGAAATAAACTACTTCTGACTGAGTCAAATCAGTTTTGGGGAATTATTTTTCTTACTTTATTTTTCTTATTGTTCTTGTGTTTCTTGAGATTTTATCCCTTTTTTTTTTGTGAATACAATGCAAGAAATACTGTAAAAAACATATTTTTTCGTCAAAAAACTATTCCAAATTAACTTTCCTGGTAACAGTCAGTCCCAGCAACGTTGATGTATTCTGCATAACCCTCCTCATTTTTGACACACAGAGAGAAAAAAGTCCAATGAATTCATCAAATACAAAATTTAAAAAAAGAGAAGGTTTAACTTCTTTTTTTAAATTTTTTTCAGGTTTTTGTTTACTTTTCAAAAAACCAAATCAGATAGAATGAGTCATTGCATTAAGATATGTTGGAGGTTTAAATGACTTGTAAAAGCAAAGCCAAACATAGCTAACCAAATTCAGAAATAAACACAAAATCATGAAATAATGGATACTCTGCATTGGAGAGGACCTCTGGAAACCAATTCTTTGCTAAAGCAAGGCCAAAATGGTTGTCCTAAATTCCTATTTTCTTTCAGCTGGTAGCATTCAGTGTGAATGGTGATTACCTGAGACATTTCCAAAGCTTGGTGGTTTCATGCTTTAATTCTTTTGGAAGGTCACAATGTCCAGAATCCAGAGGATTTCAATGCAAATATCAGGAATCATATACCACAAAACTCAACACTACTTTGCTGAATGCACTAGCCTCACTGAAAATACTTATTATTATTGAGTTAGAATGCTTCTATTTGGGTAAGATATGTGCATTTAAGTGCAGGCTTCTCCACAGGAGCTGGTCACCCTTGACTCCTTTTATAGTCATTGCAAAGCAATTGGCACTAGAAGTGATTCATCTCAGCTTAGAGTAGGTGCCTAAAATAGGTCAGATGAATCACATTCTGGTAGAATCTCTTTCCTTACTGACTAGAAAGAAAAACTAGGATTGACCTCTTTACATTGGTCTCATTTTGAAATTTTGGAAAAAATTTCCTATTTAAAATTTGCTGGGATTGAAGTTGCTGCAGTTTCCAAAATACCATGTTCTGCATCCTCAAAATCCGAGTCTCCAAGTGTCACCCTGAAACATTCTTATTGAAAGTGTGGCTTATAATAAAAAAAAAAATTAAAAAAAATTAAAAAGGTATATATTGAATTGAAAGGTAACATTGAATTTGGATATATTGATACATGTAGTTGGTTAGTTTAATATTAAGGTCTTCCACTTGTTTTTTCAGTATCTATTTAACTGTTTTCTGAATGAGGTCAAAATCTTTATGACCATTTTAGAGACATGGAAACTGTGGCACAGAGGGTTCCCAGAATCACAGAGAAGGTGGAAGAGTTGTCTAGAGGTCCACCTGAACCAATTATCACAACCATTGGACCATTTTCAGCCAGAGTTTTGTCCAACAAGGCTTAAAATCTTCTGAGGGTGGAACTTCTATGAGGTCTACAGGCCCCAGTTCCAGTGCTGCAAAACCTCATAATAAAAACCTTTTCCTGACATCTTGTCTGAAACTTCCAAGCTGAAATCCATGTTCTTGACTAGACAATGGAGAAATGTTTTAGTCTGTTTGTAGCTACTTGTCAAGTCAGTGTGGGTTGGTTTTAGATTGCTCTTAGACTCCTTTTTACCATTCTAAATAAAAGCTGCCTCTGCAAAGTCTCCTTGTTGGTCATTTTCTCTAAACCCATTAAAATTTAATTTCTCTGTGTAAAACTGGAACAGGAGCCCCAGACTGGACATAAAGTCCCAGAAGTTACTTCAGCAGATGGAGAGAGAGAAAAGGAGACTCGAGGAGAGGAGACTCGAGGAGAGGAGAGGAGACTTGAGGAGGAGGGAAGGGAAGGGAAGGGAAGGGAAGGGAAGGGAAGGGAAGGGAAGGGAAGGGAAGGGAAGGGAAGGGAAGGGAAGGGAAGGGAAGGGAAGGGAAGGGAAGGGAAGGGAAGGGAAGGGAAGGGAAGGGAAGGGAAGGGAAGGGAAGGGAAGGGAAGGGAAGGGAAGGGAAGGGAAGGGAAGGGAAGGGAAGGGAAGGGAAGGGAAGGGAAGGGAAGGGAAGGGAAGGGAAGGGAAGGGAAGGGAAGGGAAGGGAAGGGAAGGGAAGGGAAGGGAAGGGAAGGGAAGGGAAGGGGAGGGGAGGGGAGGGGAGGGGAGGGGAGGGGAGGGGAGGGGAGGGGAGGGGAGGGGAGGGGAGGGGAGGGGAGGGGAGGGGAGGGGAGGGGAGGGGAGGGGAGGGGAGGGGAGGGGAGGGGAGGGGAGGGGAGGGGAGGGGAGGGGAGGGGAGGGGAGGGGAGGGGAGGGGAGGGGAGGGGAGGGGAGGGGAGGGGAGGGGAGGGGAGAGGAGAGGAGAGGAGAGGAGAGGAGAGGAGAGGAGAGGAGAGGAGAGGAGAGGAGAGGAGAGGAGAGGAGAGGAGAGGAGAGGAGAGGAGAGGAGAGGAGAGGAGAGGAGAGGAGAGGAGAGGAGAAGAAGAGTAAATACTTAAGTTGGAAAGAACTTGCAGTAATCCTCCTGTCCATCCATCCTGACCATATCAGGGCTGACCAAAAATGAAAGTATGTTGTTAATGTCCTTGTCCAAATGTTGACAGGTCTGGGACATCAACCACCTCTTCAGGTAACCTGTTCCAGTGTGACCTCTCTCTTGGTAAAGATGTGTTTTCCAGTGTCCAGTCTAAACCTCCCAAGGTGCAGCTGTGAATCCTTCCCAGGACTCCTATCACTGGATACCAGGGGGAAGAGCTCATATTCCCCTACAGACATCCCTGACTGGCTCATAGATCTTCAGCTCCTCCTTAGTGGCTTCCTTGAGGATTGGAAAAAAAATTAGACTTCTCCAGTCAGCAACACCTCCTCTTAGTAGCCATAATTGTTCATAAATGATAGACAAAGGCCTCACCCAGCTACATCTGCTGACACTTTTAGTATCTTTGAGTGTATTTTACCTATCACATGGATTTAATTGAGTTCCCCTGGGCAGTGCCTTGTCTGTTCCTTCCTCTCTCCTGGCTGCCCCTCTGCCTGCCAAGCTGTGTCAACACACCCAGAGGTCTGGAGCAGTCTGGACTTCTGAAAACTGGTACTGAGAAGGCCTTTTCCACTCTGCTGGTAGTAAATCAGATTTTCTCCTGCATCCAGCAGTGGACTTGCATTTTCCCTGAACTTCCTTCTGCACTGGCACATCTGTGGATTCCCTCCTCTCTGCTATTATTCTTCTCTGTCTTAATGCCAGCTGGGCTTTGGTCTTTTCCTTTCATCCCTATGAGCACAAACAAAGCTTTGATGATCCTCCTTTGTTTTCCTTCCTTATTTCTGCTTTGTGTGTGCTCCCTTCTAGCGTTTTTAGCTCATCAAGAAGTTCCTTGATTAACCAAGCAGCTCTGCTGAGTTTCTTGATCTTCCTGCAGACACAGAACACTTATTACAGAACTCTTTGTGAATTTCCTTTAAAAGTATGGCTGCTCCCCACAGCAGCTCCCTCTTCTCTGGCTGCTTGCAGAGGAGCAGAGGAGTCTGTACAGCACTTTTTTTTTTTTTTTGTTCTGGAGAGCAAAGTCCCCAGGCTTCTTCCATATCCTGCAGCCTTACTGAATCACTGCTCTCCCAACTTTCATCTCTGGCCATGTTCACCACCAGTTCTTCCCAGCTGATGACCAGCAAGGCTAGCAGAGAACTGGCCTTGCTTATCCTTTCTAGTATTTAAATCACTGAATATCTCGCCCAAGGCCACCCAGAGTCAAGAATAGAATCTATTTTTATTTTGCTTTCTGTTTTGTCTTAAATGAAAATGTTCTACAAATATGTGCTAGCAATGAGGAGTTAGGAAGTCTCTGAAGACATCTTCCCATCTTTGTGCCTTTTTTGCTGGAGAAGATGGTTAAAAAGCATCTTATCTTACTTGGGAAAAATAACTGTACATTTGCCAAGGTCAGAAAGATGCAAAGCAATTCGCTGAGGGCTATATTCTCCTCTCTGATCCATTCTGCCAATTTCCACTTCATATTCAGCAATCTGTCCACACATGGGCCTCCTAAGGATGTCAGCAAGAATTCCACAACCACAAGAGAAGAGCTGGGCCCTTCAAAAGTTAGTTGCTCAAGTTAAAACCACCTCAGGGCAGCTTTGACTCATGCATTTAGTTCCTTTGACTGATGCATTTGGTTCCTTTTGATAAAATTATATGTATTCACAAGCTGCTGTTTTGTCTGTCAGGACAGAAGAAGTGTAAATAAAAGGAACACAGAACTGGAATGGGTTGCTGGGATCAGAATCTTCCTTGTGCCTAACACAGGCAAGCAGATCATATGGTGCCTTTATATCTTTATCAGGTCCTATCTTCAGCCAGATTTTAGCTGTGTCCTAGTGGTCTTTGTGAAATGTTGTCCCAGAGTTTCATTTCCTTGGTGGTTGGGAACCTAATTTCCAGCCCAAAATGATTACTTGTTTGTAAGCAGCTGTTCTTTTGCCAGCTTTGTCTATTTGTTTAAATAGATTTTCTCCCATTTTGCCTTCCTATTTTCTTCTCTCCTCTGTGGTGTTACTCCTGCTAAGCCTTTTCTGCAAAACTGATGTAGGCCTGCTCTTCTTGACTCTTTCCATGTGTCAGCTTCCTTCTCACTAGCTACAGTGGCCTTTTTTCCCATCTCTTTCAGTCTAAAATCTTTCAATTTGAGTGTGTATGAATGACCTGGGTGAGACAGGTAAATAACAAAACCTTGTCCTTCTTAAAACATGTTAAGTGTCTTGCTGGACACCTCAAAGTTTCTAAACCCTAAACTTTTCTTCCTATTGTCAGTGTGCTTCTATTGCTGCTCCTTTGCTTTCTTCTGCTTTGCTCAGCCCCACCCTCTTTGCCTTTTCTGGACACATCCATCCTCCTGTTGTTTACCTTTACTGATGTGTATTTTAAAAAGGAAAGCACACATATATTTATTTCTAAAGAAAATACACACAATAGCATTAATAATGTAATCATATGGAGAGGAGACTCGAGGAGAAGAGAAGAGAAGAGAAGAGAAGAGAAGAGAAGAGAAGAGAAGAGAAGAGAAGAGAAGAGAAGAGAAGAGAAGAGAAGAGAAGAGAAGAGAAGAGAAGAGAAGAGAAGAGAAGAGAAGAGAAGAGAAGAGAAGAGAAGAGAAGAGAAGAGAAGAGAAGAGAAGAGAAGAGAAGAGAAGAGAAGAGAAGAGAAGAGAAGAGAAGAGAAGAGAAGAGAAGAGAAGAGAAGAGAAGAGGTGACTGTCAATGACCACCTAGTCCAGCTGAAGAATGACTTGATTTTAGGTCCTGCTGTCTCGGTTCCCCTTGAGATTCATTGTTTGTTGCCATCCTTAGCACCATGTCTGAATTAGATGAGAATTTTTTGGATATTGCTTTGCTTGAAGATACAAGCATTGCTTGCAGCTCTGATTCAGCAAAGAGGTAATTGTGATACTCTGAATATCACTATTGTAAAGTCTGCCTTCTCTGTACCTGTTATCCAGCTGTGTCTAAACTGGGCCTTTTAGAGAAGGAGAGAAAGATACTGCAGTCATCCAGCATGAGGAATGCCACCTTTCCCAAAGGAAACTTCATTGCTGCTACCTCTACAGCTTCTTCCTCCTTCTTCCTTGTCTTTCATGAGCTATTCCTCTTCCATAGACCTTGCTGGTTTCTCCACACCTGCATCAGACCTTCACCATACCCCACCTCCCTGCCCCTGCCTCCATACCCTGTCATCACAGAGTTGCCTAGGTTGGAAAACCCCCCAGGGCCATCCAGTCCAGCTGTCCCCTCAGAGATGGCCACTGTTAAACCGTGTCCCCAGGTACCACGTCCACATGGCCTCCAGATCCCTCCAGGGACAGTGACTCCACCACTGCCCTTGGCATTTTTCCAATGCCTGACCATCCTTTTGGTGAAAAAAATTTTCCTAATATCCAATTTAAACCTCCTCTGATACAACTCTGATACAACCCTAATTTCCTCTTGTCCTGTTGCTTTGTAGAGCCTTCCCAGCAAACAAAGGGGTAGGAGCACGGTCTGAAATCTTTTTGTGTCTCTTCTCATGGCTTTTTCACCACTCCAGGAGACAAAGATACGGGTCACACAGGGAGTGAAGAAGAACAGGAGGTGCTATTTACATGTCAGAATAACTGATAGGAACATTCTTGTGACTACTTCAAAGGAACTTCTCATTCATTATCTTCATTATTAAATGCTTCAGTGCTGCTAAGAAGGAGGGCAGGTTAATTGGAAAAATTATGTTTAAACTTTATAAACAGTGCAAGCATGAAACTCATCATTTTAATAAGTGTTATCGTCTCCTGGATCTAATAGATCTTAACTGATGCATGCTATCGTTAAGTTTAATTTAAGAAAATATCCCTAGAGATGTTTTTGAAATCAATGGGAGACATGCTCTCAAACAATGTTAGAAATATTTGATTTACCTACATCCTTGCTGCTGAACCAGTTTACTGAATAAAGCAGCAGAGAAAAGTCTGCCACTTTACTTTCTCATATTTCATGCTAAAAAAAGAAATGGGAAGTTTTTTAACCCAATGTATTAAAATATCAAGCCATCCATCAGTGCAATTCAGTCACCTCTGAGGCAGCTGTGTAACAGTGCAGCACAATGCTTGAAACTGGTATATGTTAACCAGATCCAAATAAATTATTGCATGAAATTAACCCTTTTCTCTTTTTGGAAATGATTTAAAGAGCTGGCTTTGTCTATCATGCTGATTTAAATCATGCATCTTTAAATCATAATGATTTAAAGAATAGCAAAGCATGACTCTAGGTTGTTCCCTTTAACCATTCACTGATTTTCTCAGGAAACAAGGCTGTCCATCTCAGCTCCAAGCACGTGGCTGTTCTGGCTGCTCAGATGATGAGCACTGGACACCAGACAAAGTCACCTGAAAGGAGTGAAACGTGTTTTGAGAAGAGTGACAAGCTGAAAAATCTCAGGAGTCAGATGGGCAAGGCCAGGAACTTAACAAGCAGGGCTTGTGGGTTAAATTGCACTCTTTGAAAGGATCTTTTTGTTGGCACTTGTGTACCTGAAGCCACCCAGTAAACCCTTCCACAGGTCCAACAGAAGGGAGGGTGATTCCACTTTGGAGGGCAATGAGCTTTGCTATGAACCAGCACAGAGCTGGTAAGACAATGTGGGGAAAACAGCTTGGAGATGGGACCATTAGTCAAATACACAGTTTGCTTGTTTTTCAGTAATTCCCTCCTGAAGTAAACCAAAAATATGCTTAATCACCAGATCACTATCTGTGATCAGTTTTTGGACCCACATCTGGGAAGAAAAAAAGAAGCATTTGCCTGTCTAAACATCAATCCCAACATAAGCAGAAAAAAAAAACCAAACAGTTTTTCTCTAATTCAATTTTCAGAAAATTTTTTTGAGAAAACTTCTCTAAATGTTCTTTGGGTAATTTTAGAAAAAGGAAAAAAAAATACCCTAATGCTAAATCAAAGCTCATCTTTCTTGCAAGAAGGCCTTCAGGAGGGCAAGGAAACTGCAATAGCTGGAAGTTCAAGCATTCTGAGGAGTCAGGCCTCAAAAAGCATTTTAAATCCTTAAATGAGGAGCAGATTTCACAACCCTTAATAGCAGAGTAGGTTCCAGGTCCATTTCATTTGCCTTCTAGTTTCTGAGCCTTTAGTGTAGCCCATATAAAAATGATGCCATAAGTCTTTTATTTACAAGTGGAAAAGGCAAACAACTGATTTTTGTATAAAATATGTCTGAGCTGTCATGATGCTTTGGACAGGAAGCTTTTGGAAGACACCAAACTCAAAATCTGTTAAAACCAATGTCTGATTGCCATTTGAGATTACTCCTAGAACCTCAGCAATACCACAGGCATATTAGTTGATGCTTAAATAAAATTTTAAAAGAGAACAAAAGAAAAATCATTATATACAAATGCTAGTAATTTGTTCAGGAAATATTGTAGAAAATCATTTGAATGCTTGCAGTTAGAAAGTCTTGGGTGATCATGTCCAAAAGTTTCATCCACAGCTTCCCCTATAGCTAAAGAAATATGGTTTTACACTGCTCTGAAAGTCAAAATTGACCTCTTTAAATTCAGAAACTAAGCATGAAGGTGTCCTAAAGTACTTGTTACCATTGAAAGATCAGCCTTGACAATGGACATGCTCAACTCTTTGTTGTGGACAAAACAAAAAGAGCCCTAACCGCTTTTAAACTTAAAAAAAATATTCCCTCCATGAGTTTCTGCATTCAACATATATAGACAAGAGAAAGGAAATTTCTGGTCAGATTTTGAGATACATGTTCATGTTTTGTAGGATCTCCAGTCCACAATGTTCATCCTATTAGTGTAACTATTATGGAATAATATGATGGTTCACTTCCAAGCAGATGAAGTGACTCTGCCATTGCATAAGGAGGGAGTGGCCTAATCTGGCCAGTTTGGGCAGCATCTGTTTGGGGTGACTTTTACTGCTCACTGTGACCTTGCTATGTGTGAAAATATCAGCCATCTGAATTCATCCTGGACCAGCCTTCCACCACATGCCATGCCCTGGAAACATGATGCACCATAACGCCCTGCAGAATAATGGGTAAAAGCTGAGTTGGTTCAGCAGCAGGGACTGACATCTAAAGCTCAACAGAAAGGAAAATAAATGAGGGGGCATAAGCCAAAAAAAGTACCAGCCTTTAGCTTTGGTCTATTTTTATTTCTTAAGAAAAGGCTTAAGTTTAGGATGCTGAATGAGTAGCTGGGCTGAGATCTGCAGAACTCAGTGTAAGCAGGGAAGGGAGCACCTCTCCAGAGCTGCTCCCTCACCTGATTAAGGTGCTTTAGAGGACCAGTGGAAGCAATTTTCATGCAGGTTTATTTCCATTCCAGAAATGCCATTATGCCACAAGGGGGTAGGGGCGTTCTGCTTAAAACCTTGCAATGTTTTCCTACAGACCCAGAGTTTCAATGGGAGCAGTGTTTGGGTATTATAAAAAGCAACACAGATTGAACGTGCACAGACATTTTCTATACCATCTGCATTTCAACTATTGCTTTCCTTATAATTAACATCTGTTCATAGATATCAATCTGAGCAGCAAGGATGAAGTTATTTAAGAACAGTCTATCTTTCAGCCTGGCGTGTTCCTGGGGATGGTTCTGGAGGTGGAGAATGGGTTACCCCCAGGAAAGGGGATTTGGTTACAAGGAGCACCTTTCATTAATCTAAACAGATTGCCAAGGGCTTGGCAGCACCAAAATGGACACAACTGGATCTCATCAGAGAAAATGCCCCTCAAGCACACAAAAATTCAATAGCATTGGTGGGATTGGTGGGGTGTGTGCACTCACTCACATTTTTCATTGGGAAAAAAGCAGCCAAGAAAATACAGATAAAAGGCCATAGGTGATCCCTGAAGATGGATATTCCAGGGGACAATGCAATCATGTATTCTCCTTGACTCATCTGTTAAGAGGAAAATTTAAATTAATATTTTAACTTTTTAATTTTGTTTCGCTCAATATGTGCTGAAAAAGTCTTGGGAATATTGCGGAGGAAAAGGATGTGACACCTGGGTATAACAAGAATCTCCTTAGTTTCTTACACTGTCCAGGAGATAAAACCACAGCACATGAATTCAGGGCAGGATGGAAAAATGCAGCTGAGGGAGTGGGTAGATATTTAAAAATTCCCAGAATTGCTGCTTGTTGACATGTGTTATTCCAGGGTTAATGGGATCCACCTGCAGCCAGCTTCTGCTCCCCCATTTCTCATGGCAAACAAACAATTGAAAACCTTCATTCCTGTTCCAGTGAGACACCACACGATGTTACCCCAGCCCTTTTCAGCCAACAGTGTCCAAACAATATTGTTAACCCTAATGAGTCATAAGAATGGGATAAACTTGTCTTTTCATGTATCTTTTGCTAGAAATACAATTTATTACCCTCCTGATTGTCTTAGTTTACAGCATTTTCCATAACTACCATGAAGCAAAAGCAAGCTTAATTTCTGATGTACTTAGGGGAATGAGTCATATTTTCTACACTTCAAAATGCCCTTTATTCCTTTTTTTTAAATATTTTTTTAGTAAAAAGCAGAATAAAAATGGGCCATCAACACTAACGTGAAGTGTGTTTCTTCCTTTTAGTTTTACATGACTGCGGATCAATGTAGTTGTCATCCTTTGGAGGGAATGACGTGTATTTTTCTTTTCCACAAGTGGTCCTTAAACATTCATAACCTCACCTGTCTCTGCCAGGAGATAGATTTATCTCCTCCTATTGCCATCAGCACAGTCTGGGGTGGAGGAAGGATGAAAGTGACTTAAGCAGGAATAAGAAATGAGAAATATTCAGGGCATTCTAGCTTTGTGGTAGACTGCAACCACATCACCTAATCCACATCACCTGCAGATCTCACCACCTGCTTCCCCAAAAACTCTCCTAGAGTCATGACAAGAGAAAAATGGGACCCTAGTGCCAACCAAAACCTTTCATCTTTCTCCTCTTGGGCTCTGGGAGAATTCAGACCCTGGATCATTCATTGTGAAAATTCTTTGGTCCCAGGAAACTGATTCTGTATCACATCAAAATTAAGTAAAACAACCTTCAGGAACTATAAATTAAAGATTCTGCTTTAGAAATTACTTTAGGACCTGCTCTTTTCAAAAATCTTTCTCAGGTTGCAAAAGTTCATTAAAGAAATGCACAGGAAAAGAAACATTTTCATTTAGAGGTGGAAGATCTTTTTACATCTGTTTTGTAGAAAACATTTTGCTTTTTAAAAAATATTCTTGCTATTTAATTAGTGAAAAGTGGAATTTTTTCAGAATTTTTTGGTATTCTACATCTGGTTTTCCACCCTAAATCTGAGACCAAATCAGAGATATATCACTTTTAGTGGAATTTTCTTTTCCAGCGTGAGAAATTGGATCATTTTGTAAATATTTCTCTGCTCAGATGCAAAGACTGAGCTAAGGCATAAAGACTGGAGGTAAATAAGAGGAAGAAACATGAAAAACAGATTAATCCAAAACATTAAACAGAAATTAGTCTGGAGAATTTTTAATGGATTTTTTTTTTTTTTTTTGAAGTGCAAAAGTATCTCTTCAGCAAAAGCAAAAATTTTTCTTTTTACAAATGTTGATGGCATTTGCTGGAGGGAAAATGTGAGGGCGAAAAATGAAACAGATCATTGTCCATTCACCCCCATCCAAATTGTCTGGTATCCAGACCCTCTGCTCAGCACGAGCAGTTTTGTCCTGGAAAAAAAATATAAAAAATTTTTAAAAATATTAAAAAAAAAACCCAACAACAAAAAAAACGGACCAAGAACTTCCAGCTATGCTCCAGGAGGAATTTCATATGGAGCTAACTAAGGGAAATCGGCAGCTCAAAGCTGCTTTGGTCCTGCAGGCGAGTGGGGTAATAAGTGACAGATCCGGCGGGGCGCGGGATGGAGCGCGAAGGGGAGGCAGGTGCTGCAGTCACTCTCCTCTCTGCCAGGAAACGCAGGAAGAATGCATGACCAATTCGGTTTCAGAGCAGAATACTCTCTTTAATGGACAGAAAACACTAACCTTTTATTTTTTTCTCTTCCTCTCCCTCTTTTTTTTTTTTTTTTTCCCCCTATTTTTTTTTCCTCGTATTTAACCCTTTGGAAGGACAAAGGACAAAGCTCACATCTCTGCACAACCTATTTTTATCTTTCCAAGAGTTTCTCTGTCACCTAAAATCCTGGATAAATGCACTGCTGTGTGAAGACAAAATAAACATCCTGAGAGGGTCGGATTATCTGAGTGAAATGAAATCAGGCTAAAACATCCAAAAGACTCCACCTGTGGTTTTTTTTCTGACTTGCTGCAAACCCAGCAGGAATTGTTTGACTCTGACAGGCACCGCTAATATTTAATATTTTGGTTACAAGGGATCTCAAAGAAGGAGAATCTTCTGCAAAGAAGGGAAATTCTGAAGCTGTCCAACACCAAGGGAAAAGCTGAAATGAGCAGATTTTGGTACAACACTGAAGTTAAGCACTGCTGACAGCAAGGACCAAGGTGCTTGGTGTGGGATCAAACCTTGAAGTGGCTGAAGCCAACTAAATAATTTGGTTGTCATCAATCCCAGCCACCACCAGTGATGCTGGTTCCTCTCTTTTCAGTGTCCCTTCCTGGGAATACACGAACCTTTTCCAAAATATAAGCAGATTAAAGTTAACTTGTAGGTAACATGGAGGAGATATAAACACAGTGAAACAACCCAGCACCTTTACACACCAATAACGCACAATAACCTATCTGAAAATTAAAAAAATAATTTCCTAGCTGGACTGTTTGTTCCTAAAAACAGATTTAAGGGTTATGAATGTGCCACTTCCCATAATACCATTATGCAAAGGGGTGTTTTTCCCCCTGTGGTAAACCTGGAGTTAATATGAATGAAATGAGTGGTCTGCTTAAGAGTCTTCCTTCTGCATCCCACAAATGTGCACTGAAACTTAGCCTTTCACCTACAGTGTACTCAGTAGGTGAAATCAAGGACCAAAACAAATAAAAATCAGTGCGAGAAAAAGATTAGTTTTAAGACTCAGTAGTTTGAATTATAGCCTATGATTAGCCCAAGATATTTTAAACACAGTTCAGAAGAATGACTTCACTGAGATTTGTTTTTATGAAAGCCCTTGATTCATACAAACTGCTGGTTTTTGAGGTTTGGATTCTACAGTGAGAGGAAAGAAAATATTTTCCAGTTTGTGTGTGCACGTGCACGTTTCCAGTATAAATTATACAGTTTTGGTTTATGTGTGGGTAGGTGTATGCATATGCATAGGCATATGTATAGTGCAATTCACAGTTTTTAGGATTTTAAAAAATCAGTGGTTCATAGCTGCACTTTAAAATAAACTGGTTTGATATCCCATATTAAGTTAAAAAAATAAAATAAAATGAGAGACTAATGAAATTAATGGTTGTTCAAATCAGGGGCAATTAAATAGCACACATTTCTTTTCCTAGGGTATGAATTGTATTCAATGTTTGCAGCACAAGCCTGTAGGATAAATAATGTAATGAGTTTGGTGATTTGATACTAAAAGCAGAACAAAATCCTACAGATGTAGCCTCTTTTTTCTCCACACTCCAACTGCTCACTTTTTTTTTCAATTGCATATTTTGTACAGTTAAGAAAAAAAAAAATCAGATTCTTTGTCTAGAAGAACCAATTTCCACCATAAGAGGTACTTGCATATAATTACAGGAATTTTGGAAAGTGAAACAAAGAAACAGAGGACCAGTGACTGTGTCTGGGGTTTTTTTTGTGATTTGAGATAAATTGACAGCTGATATCTTTCAACTTTTATGGGTTTTATCCCTTCAGTAAAAATCCCTGCAACTTTTGCACATTTTGTGCACCAGAGCCTGATATGCAAAAGCTCCAATTCACACTGGCACCAGGGACAACATTTTTAAAGGCAATGAGATGCCTAAAGATACAAATCAGAGATCCAATGGGATTTTCTGAAGTACCACAGAGACTAACTTCTGGGCTTGGGTGCTCAACTATTTTGGAGGAAAAAAAAATCTGTCCAGAGCTCCCAAAGTATTTTAAGTACTTGTAACCACTCTCCAATCCCCTTTTAGAGAACTGAATAATGGAAAGATACCGTGAACCATCAAAGACCATCTTAATTTGCTGATTCCCCCAGGAATTTAGCACTTGAATAAAATCAGAACAATTTTCTCTAAGTAATGTAGAAAATGTCTCAGATCTCTTAAAACTATTCAGGCTCCTGTTGACACAGGGATTTAACACAGGGCCAGGTCTGCCAGGGCCATTTTTCTGATAAATGGTAGGAACTGAAAGCAAGTGTGCCACTCCATGCTTTGCCTGGCATCTGCCACAGGCTGTGGTCACATTCCCAAATTCTGCTTGGGACAAGCTCTGTGTACAAGGAAGATGGAGCAGCCTTCCTGCTGTCCTGGGTTTGGTTGTCATCAGTCATCAGTTTTGGGCATCTCAGTGGGACATTTTAAAGGGAAACCTAAAAACTCAAAGGATGGTAAATGAAGAGATAAGAGGTACGAACAAGGTTTGCTGTAGTTTGGTTATGAAAGAAAGTGAGGATGAATCCAGGCATGCCTTGCTCTGCATCCTTCAGAGAAGAGAGTTATGAGAGCAAATTCACCTGTTTTCCAGATGAAGAGAAAAACTCAAGCACTGGTAAGCCCAATTATATTCTTATAAAATCATGTAACTTCCCACTGACTTTGGAGGCAAGTTAAAGTAATCCAGAGGAGAGGAAGCTTGGAATTATTGAGGAAATGTTTTTCATTTTTATTATTATTGTAAAATGCCGATGACTCAAACCGGAGCTATTCTTGGGAAGATTATTTCCAACATGCTTACCTTTCTAGCTGCAATTTTAGAGACCCAAAAATGTGCTAAATGTCCAGCTCTGAGGCTTCTAAAAAGAAAGGGGGTAGAAAAATATCTCTGTTTTAAAATAAGTCATTTTTCTGGCTTGGGATTTCAATTGGTTTGAACTTTAATCAAAGATAAAATTAAAAGATGAGGGATGAAAGGAAGGAGGGAGGGAGGGAGGGAGGGAGGAACTGAATCAGTATAGACAACTCAATCCAAATGATTTATTTGCCCTGGAGGGGTGCCAGGACACAGGTGAACCTCTGTGAGCAGCAGGTCCTGTGCTGCAGGAGTAGCTGATGCCTCAGCCTGGGAGACCAAGGCAGGGAGTTAAAGAACAAGAAGAACCACAGCTTCCTCTCCTAAGGCCCTGGGAGTGACTGCCATGGCCTAAGGGATCACTATTTCCCCAGGACTCAGTCAGAAGTTTCCTGGGGTTCATAAAAACTTCATTTTAAATCCCTCAGTCCCATTAATCTCATCCTTTTGTGTGAGAACCCTGTTTGGGAAATCCAAATGGCATCACCTGGTGATCCATGTCCAGCCCTGGAGGTGAATTTTCATTGCCCAGAGCTGTGTCCTGGTGTGTGTCCTGCTCCCTCCTCCTGCCCTGCTCAGCACTAATCCTCTGCAGAGCTCTACCTAGAGGGGTGCCCTTCTTGATCCAAAGCCCAGTTGCAATAGCAATGATCAAAATGGCTTTATCTTGCCTTAAATAATCTCACATGGGTTCTCACAATCCAGCTCTGTTTTCATTGTTCAAATCCATAATGTCAGGCTGGAGCAACTCCTCAACAAAGCTGCTCTTTCCTGACCCCTTGACATCTTGGGCAAGGATAATATAATGACCTCCATTGATTCAGCTGCTGGTAGCAAGAGTGAAGGGGACGAGGTTTCCCATTTCCTCCCCAGCGAGGCTTCCACGTTGCTGGAATTGTTAAAGGATTTTGTTTTCTGTCCAAGAGAGTCTTTTGCTGGTGCCAGGGTTGCGTGCGGGAATAAAAACAAGGAACAGAGGCGAGGGGGAGAGGAGGAATTTAGATGAGGGAAGGATTTGCTCCATGCAGGATGTCTGTCTGTCTGTTTGGGGACAGACAGAGCTGGAATGAATCTCGCTGTGTAGAATGGCTTCAGCAAACACAGGCTCTAAGGGGTGAGTGCAGCACAGGGAGAGTAAATTTACTGTTCAGTCTGATAACTCAGGGTTCACTCTGGGGATTCAAGAGAGGTGGGATTCACACCCAAGACCTTTAATGACAGAGCTGAGAGAATGGGAACCCTTCAGGTTAACCTGCAGGGGGTTTGCATTTGGAGTCCTTGACAAAAAGGTCTCTGCAGTACGTGAAGAACCTCTCTAGAAGGTACTAGAAGCTGCTGAGATCCATCTGTGCTGTCGCCTCTCCAGGTCACACCACCAGCATCTGCACCCTCACAACACCCCCTGGGAGCACAGCTCATGTTCAGGTAACAAAAACTATTTGGTGGAAACATAGAAGGGAGGAAAGATTAATAAAACAGAACTAGTGGAGGAGCAGGGTATAGTGTCTCTATTTATTCTTTAGCAGCTAAAAATAAATCCACATTAAATAGGTGATATATTTTTATAGCCTTTTAAAGGAAGTCTCAGACAGACTGAATGAAATAAGGGAATCTTGCTATAAATGCAAAGTAGGTCCACAGTTTTACCTTTTTTTTTTCTGGTTTGTTTTTATACCTCTGCTTTTATACCTCTGAATACTTCGCAATACCTGAGAAGATCAAAAAAGCTTCTGCAGCCTTCTCAAGTGTTTAGCAAATAAAGTGTAACTGGAAAGAATTTCTACTTCCTTTATATTTCTTTTCATTACTTTGTCTCCTGCTCAGTAGTGATAGGTACTGATGCATTCCACAGAGCAGTTTTGCAAGGATATCTTCCTTGGGTTTCCTTATTATTCCATAGTGTAGCTAGTACACATCAATAGATGTATTTGTGAACAGATACACAGTGTGTGGTATAAAAATAAAGCTAGACAGGTGAGCATGAGAGGAAAAGAGGATTGTCTGCCTTGTCTGCTGTGAAATGCACAAAAGAAGGAACCTTAAAGACCACAAAATCGTGGAATGGTTTGGGCTTGAAGGGAGCTTAAAGCTCATCCAGTTCAACCTCCTGCCATGGGCAGGGACACCTTGCACTCTCCCAGGCTGCTCCAAGCCCTGTCCAGCCTGGCCTTGGACACTTCCAGGGATCCAGGGGCAGCCACAGCTTCTCTGGGCACCCTGTGCCAGGGCCTCACCACCCTTACAAGGAAGAATTTCTTCCTCATATCAAATCTCCACATGCTTTTTTAGTTTAGGGCCATTCCTCACATGATCACGGGAGGAAAATTGGACAAATTTAGACACAATGATTAATATTAGAGTTTTCTTTTATGGTTTTAGCTCATGAGACACTTTAGGCTTGTGCCATTTCTTCCTGGGTTGGGATGGGATTATTTTTAAAGGCTGGGTACTTCTGCAGCCTGGAGAAGCTGCACAGCCCTGCAGTAATGCAATCAATACAAGTTAAAGCCAGTGTGAAACATTATGTGTTTGTGAGTCAATTAGATTCATCCACCAGAGGTCATTAGATGATCAAATGACACTTTCCTACTGTCTTTATAAGTAAAGATATCAGCATTCTGTGCTATAAAAAATGCATTCTCATTAATAATAAAAACCTTAAAGGAGAAATAAAAGTGTTATAAAGTAAATTATCACACAGGGAAGTTCATGATTTTAAATAGCTTTGATAAGAAAACAAAAATAGGTTCTGGATAATATTACAATGAGAAATTAGAATTCTCATCAATTCTTACTCCAGAATGATGGGATATGCTCAGAAGGTAAGTTTGACTCTCCACTATTCAAATGACACATTTCTAATTGTATGGTCCTGGCATAAACTCTGCCAAGAACAGCCCATGACTATATAAAATATGAGGTAATATGAGAGAGGTGCCTAATTGTGCTTGTAATGAGGTGGAATGAATCTCCCAGCTTTCATTGCCTGCCTTTACACCAGCGGAAAACAGAAGTTCTTCTGCCAAATAAAATGAAGTGGTTTAGAAACAGAGAAAATATTTCAGTTTTTTCCCTGTCTAGTTTCTCTCTATCCTCACTTTGACTTTTTCTTTCTCTTAGTTTCCCTACTTGTGATAGAACCTTTCTCTTTTTTCTCAAATACCCTCTTATTTCATTTCACATATCACCTAAATGTAATATCCTTCTGTTCTGGCTTATGTTCTTCAACTCCTCCATTTCTCATTTTGTCTTCACAATTTCATTAATTTGGGGCCTGATCTTGCAGTCACTGCTGAAAGAAATGAGCTTCATGCAGGATTATTAATGTATCTAAGGATTTCAGGTCTTCTGGGATCACTTAAGATTGCTTCTCAGTTACAGTTGTCCTCTTCAGTGTATTAAAATTGGTAGAAGATAACAGTAGATATTTGTGATGGAGAAATTAATGATCTATCAAATACCTTTTATCCAAGTTTTCCCCAACCTACAGCCCTTCCCTTCCCACTAGGTACCGGGTACATAGCTCACAAGGAAAGCAACATTTTAATATTTTTTAATATTTTAATCAAAAGGTGAAGTCAAAGCTGCTCAAAGAGCTCTGGCAGCTGTGATTTGGGCTTGTAGCCACATCTCAGGCAATGGGACAAGCAATGAAGACACAATGAACTGAGTTTTTATCCCAGGAAAATAAATAATTTTGGTTCTTGGGTCAGATCTCCATCTTGCCTAAGAGAGGGAGGGAAAGGAAGATTAAAATCAAGAGATGAGGGGAAAAAAACTCTGTATTTAATTTAATTTAAAAAAATTAATAATTTAAATTTTAGTAATTTAAATTTTTATTTGTTTAAATATATAAAATGTACAAAAGAAGGGGGAGGTAAATAGCTAACTGGTTAGCCATGCCTGAGGCTGCTGGTAAGAAGTTTAGGATCATGAATGTCCCATTAAATACAGGAAAATGATTCAATTTAGCATCATCTATGCCTGGTAGTAATGGGTTGTGCTGAGCTTGATTTGAGAAATAAAACAAATATTACATGTACGTATAGATATGTATGGTGGTTTAAATTAGGCAGAATCTTTTTAATATTTAGAATCATGGAATTTTTAAGTTTGGTAAAGGTCTCTAAAATTATTGAGTTCAACCACTCACCCAGCACTGCCAAAGTCACCCCTAATTTGAGTCCCTCACTGCCACATCCACGCATTTTTGAACACTCAGAGATGGTGACTCTACCCTGGGCAGCCTGTTCCAATGCCTGAATTTTTCATAACCTATCCAAAGTGTTAATGAACAGTTTTACTTTCCCAATCACACAGTCACTGCTTTTTCCCTTTGAATTTGGCTGCAAACTGGCAAATTCAGGAATGATCAATTCAGATTTTGTCCCCTATAACCTCTTAGCAGTGAGTGCCTGCAGCAATGAGCCTCAGTGCATGTCCAGGCAGTCTGGATTGTTTTCTCTATTTTTGAGAATTCCTTAATCTTTGTTCCTTTATCTTGTTACTAACTGTACAGAGGAGTGCTGGAGATCTGCTCTCTATAGGTTTTATCAGTGTCTAGGAAAAAAAAAGTAAGGTTTCTAAAATATGATCATCTCTAAACTCCAAACTAAACTCAGTCACCTCTTCCAGCAAAGGCTCATTTCTACCTCTGGCCAGTACTAAAACCACTCAGTGAATATAATGAAGCATTTCTATTTTTGCCTTCCGAGGGTGCAATTATAGTAGAACTTCACTAATGGCAGCTTTTCTGGTCTGCACCATTTCTGGTGGTCTCACAAACTCCTCCACTTAATCTTCTACCCCCATGGCTACCCCCTGCTCTCCCCAATCCTTTGTGGATTCTCAAAGATCACCTCTCCAAATACTTTGCCAGAGACAGTCTAGGAATAGTAAATACTCAGAGGCTGATAACCTGGCTTGGCCCATTTGAAGTTTAACAGGTATTTTGGGCTATGAACACTTGTAGGTTTTCAGAACTGGATGTCACAAAAATAAGGAATACAGAAGTAAAACCCAAATCTCAGTTAGAAACCCACACAGCATCATCTTCTCCAGTGACCAGATTCTAACTGGAGTCAGTGTAAGATGTTTCAGGAGGAGATTGCAAAGTGGATGATTCTAAGATGGATCTCCTACAACAGGTATGGGATATTAGTTTATCTCTGTGTTTCTGGATTGTTGGTTACATGCTATTTTTTGGTTGGTTTCTACACTGAAGTAAAAAAGAGGGTTAAACCAAAATCTCACCTCACTCTAATGAGCTCTCTTGGGAGCTCCAGAAATGTGTGTTATGTCACTTTAATGGGGCACAGCAATTTGCTGTATCAGAGTAATGAAACATAGACTCCTAAGGCTGGAAGGGACCTCAAGAGGTCACCCCTTCCATGGCCCAGCCCTAGGGCAGGATCAGCTCTACCTGTGTTGTTTCTCAGAGCTCATCCTCTAACCTGTTTGTAAAGGCCTTTAATGAAGGAGATGCCACAGAAGGTCTAGTTAGAACACCGTCACAGAGCACTATTTCATCCTCAACAACACATAAGTGACATTTTTTAAATAAAACATGCAAGCTGAAGCTGAAGAAGATGTGTGCAATTTTAATACTGTGGGTACATGGGGGAAAAAAAAAAAAAGAATTGTGGAATCAGGAAAATATTAATTACTCATGCAAATAACCTAATGACTGGTGAATTAAACTGGTTATGAACTGCTGGAGTTGCTTCAAGTGCAGCTTGACATAAGCAGTGTTTCTGGGAGTGAAGTTTATCATTGAAACACAGAATTACAGAATGAGTTGGGTTGGAAGGGACCTTGAAGCTCATCTCATTCCAAACCCCTGCCATGGGCAGGGACACCTCCCACTGGACCAGGCTGCTCCAAGACCCATCCAGCCTGGCCTTGGACACCTCCATAGATGGATCATCCATAAATTAGCCCTACATATGCAGAGGTATTTCACTTCAGTAATGGAAAGTGACACCAAATGCCATGGATTAATTACATGTAAAATGCCTTCTTTTGTTAATTAAACAGTTTTGCCTTTAAATCCATTAGAAAGTCTCATTTCAAGTCTTTTCAAAAATAAAAGACCAATATATATGTGTCTGATTTACCTCCCTTATTTATACACCAGTTTTTATCCTTTTATTATTTATAGTCATATTTGTTATCTCTATTTACATCCTTTCCATTCTCCTTTATTATCTCTGAGACAAGGGTCAAAACTGAAATTCAGCTAAGGATGAAGGAATGGCAGGGACTCTTGTAGTCATGTCAAATATGTGGGGTTATGCTCCCTTCATACGTCCCTTCATACCTCTATCAAAGTAGCAGTCACATTTTACCAATTTTTCATTAAGAAAAAATTGATTGGGTTATTTATTTTGCCCTTGAAAAGCTTAAATAATCATGATTGCCCTTTGTCCCATTGGTGGTGTATTGATACAGGCTATTTCCCATCTGCTTGTTCCCCCTCCCTGCAAACAGTTTTCTCATTTATTCTACCTCGTGTCTGGTCTTTAAATATTAAAGATACTCTCCCCCTTGCCTTTAAACCTTCATTTGCTATTTTCACCTGAACAAGCTTTATTTCGTGGCATTGAGGATGCTTAATTCTGTGGCCTGTATAATAAACAACACTCAGAGATGCCAGAAGATCCATCCTTTTCTCAGAGAGGTTACATTTGTCTCTCCCACGCAGCTTTTTTTTATTTTCCCTGGTTAGATTCAGCTTAGGGAAATCAGTCTTCCTTCAGGCAGGCAGGGTATGGGCAAGGAGCAAGAAGCACATCCTGCCTGCAAATCACAAGCAGAATTAGGTCAGGAGGCCACGTGCAGCCAGGCAAGCATCAGTTTTAGCTCTGCGATCAATTCAGCATCATCCACCCGCACTGGGCTTGTTACAGCTCTGTGGTAGTGATGAAGGATGGGAATTTCAAACTCCTTCCATGCAGGGAAGGGTGAACTGTTCCCTGGGATGGAGAGAGCAAGAGAAAGAAGCAATGTGACTCATGAGTTTATCACATGAGGTGGGTGTGGGCTCCTGCCCCTGTTCAAAGGATCCTTTATTTTGCATTAATCGGTTATTTCATATAACAGAGAAACAGTGCTGGGAGCAAGGGCTGGAGCAAAGGCCTCTGTGCTGAAAATACCATCCCCAGTATCAAAACTTTCCTTCCCTCTGCACTTCTGAGTTAGCAGGGTAGAAACAAGAACAGATCTCTTCTGTGATGTTTGAAGGAGGAAACACTTTAGCACATCTTTATAAAAACCCAGTGGAGATATTGGCTGAAGATTTAATTGGTTTGTTAACAGTGGACTTCTCTTGGGAGCATGAGGTGGGATGCACCTTCAAGGACTCTCTTGATACAAGTCACTGTGGGATTGAAAGGGCCAGGGGCTATATAGACAAGATGTGGGGTCTTCTGGGGGAGAGGAATGAGGCAGAGTGAGAGGGAAAGTAGTAAAAGCAGTTTGTAGGAGGACATGAAAGGTAAAATGAGATCCTCACTCACCTACTGGAACAGATGTATTTCTCTTCAGAAGCATCCCTGCCCATGGCACAGGGTTGGAGCCAGATGATCTTTGTGTCCCTTCAAACCCAAACCATTCTGTGATTCTATGATAACATTTCTGTGCAAAAAATATGAGGATAAAATATTTGAATTTAAACTCTTATTCCACTAACTTTAGGGACAATTACATTTCACAGGGAGGTGTGGTGACCCTACCTCTGTCATACTTTGAACACAATTTCTTTTAAATATCTGCAATTTAGGACTGAAAATTCTGGGTTCATCCTAAAACTGAACAGGCTCCCCATGGAATGAACATCCTCAAGGCTGCCAGAACTCTGGGAGTATTTGCACAACTCTCTCAGCCACCTGGTATTTTTGGGGTTGTCCTGTGCAGGCCCAGGAGTGGAACTCAATGGTCTTTGTGGGTTCCTTCCAGTTCAGGACTTTCTATGATTCTATAAAGGGGTAAACCCTGAACAACTTGTGTTAAAGAAATGTGGTTTTGTTTTTTCTTTCAGGCTTTTCAAAACCATCAAATTGCAAAGGCAAGACATGCTGTATTCAGTTTTATCACTGCTCCTTCATCTTCAAGGCACTCCTGTTGCAGAAAGCCTGTTTTGATAATAGTAATAATAATAGTAATAATAGTAATAGTAATAATAGTAGTAATAATAATAATAATAATAATAATAATAATAACCACAAAACTTCTTATTATTCAAAAATAATTTGAAGAAGCAATGAAATTTGCTTGGTGCAGGACTACACTTGACTTCAGGCAGACAAAAAAGCAGACTCTTAATGCTGACACCAAAACTATCTCTCTGCTGCTAAATCAGAAGCCTGGAGCTGCTGAAGGATATTTACACCTATTTAAACAGAAGCAATATCTCATCACCATATGGTGATAGACAGTAAATAATAATAGCCACTTGTGATAAGGATGTCTCCCAATATATGTATATATATGTGTATATATATCTGTATACCTATAGGGTAAGTATATACCTATGTATGTAATTCCTAATATCTTATGTAGTACCTATATAGTACCTATATAGTACTTCAAATTTTACACATAAATCTGTGCATTTCTGTGTCTTTATATTCATATTATAAATCTATATCTATATCTATCTCTCTATATATATGCAGATCCATACATCTCCATATATCTACAACTATCCAGCTATAAATATATACACTCAGTGGCAGACACACGTATGCAATTTACATATTAACAACAGATTCTACTCTGTGAAACATCTGTGTAAACACTGAGTTACTTACTGACCTCATTGCAAAGGCAGAGAACAAACTCTGGCCAAATATATTCAACAGACACCAAAAGAACCCGAAATGACAGGTCTAAATTCAGCACCATTAAAATACAAAAACCAGGGGGGTTAAAAGAAGTCAGATGGTCGGCACCAGAGCTGGGTTATGTATTATGCATGTGCCTCGTAAGGTTCTGTGCGTCGGAGGATTGGTATCCAAAGAAATAAGTTAAAGTTGTGACCTGTCTGCTTTTGATTTACTGAGGTCAAGGAGAGCGGATACCTCTTCTTCACGGAGAGTTATATATGTAAATCACTGCCCAGATAAGCCAAGTGTGGGCAGTACCTCCTTGTTACTTGGGGAAAAAAATCCTGCTTGGCTCCTGATTGCTGCTGCTCTGAGACAAAGATGGATTTGCTGGACTTTTATTTTTTTTTTAATTTTTTTTTTGTTTGGTTTGGTTTGTTGTTTGCTTTTTTTTTTTCCTTTTTTTTCCTGGTGGAGTTTAGCTAAAGGTTTATTCACTGAAAGCCTGGATGGGCTGTGAGTGTTTCACCCTCCACAGCAGTGGCATTGCTGAAAGGAACAGAAAACGAGCTCCATGTGAGTGTCAGCCGAATTCTCGGAACAGCTCTGCCGCAGTGAATGAGAGTCCTGGGAAGGGTTTGTAGCCTAGCACACACACAAAAATTAAAAAAAAAAAATAAAAAAAAAAAAAAGGAAGGGGGTTGGTAACTGGGCCAGAGGGTGAGAGCTGTTACATGTGTCCCTGTCTCCTGCTGCTTGGGGCCACCGGAGTTCAGGGAATAACAATAAAGAATTAGAGAGCAAGAGGCACGTGTGCTGCAGCTGATTCCGAGCCCAGCCATTCGTCGTGCCCCGTGCAAATGAGTTATCGGGAGCCAGCAGATGGGACTCCGGGTGTGCATGTGCCTGCCAGACAAGGGGACTTTGGTGTCACTTAACTTCTGCTTTATTGTCGCAGCAGCTCCTTCTGTGGGATCCTCTCACTCATGGCTTTTTTTATTTTTTTTTAAACATGTCAAGCTTTCTCTGGAGAAGTAAATGTGAGAGCTGAAAGAAGAAAACAAACAAACAAAAAGGCTCAAGCCCCAAACATTAACCAGACGCTGGTAATTGCATTTACTGTGACACTTTTGTCATTCTGTCTTCTTATGAGGAGAAAGCTGCATCTAAAGTGACAGTGGGGAATAAGGAAAGGGTTTAAGTGTTGATCTTTTGTTTTAGTGGTGGTTGTGGTGAAAAGATGCAAGGCAAAGCCTGTGGGTGTCACTGGAAGAACTCCAAGCTTGAGTTCAGATTCAAACCAGAATAAAGAAATAATGTAGGATTAATCCTTTCAGCATTAGCTAGGCAAAAGTTAAATATATCAAATATTCCTAGTGGTTAAGAAGAATTTTTTTTTTCCCTATGAGGGTGATGAGGCCCTGGCACAGGGTGCCCAGAGAAGCTGTGGCTGCCCCTGGATCCCTGGAAGTGTCCAAGGCCAGGCTGGATGGGAACAACATGGGATAGTGGAAGGTGTCCCCATGACAGGGGGTTGGAACTCTGTGATCTGTAGGGTCCTTTCAAACCCAAATCATTCCCTGATTCCATGATCCAGGCTGTTCTCTGCAGTCATGAAGAACACAGGGACAGAAGGGAGCAGGCTCAGTGCCCTCAGGGGGCAGCTCTCCCTCTCACAGCTGGATTAGAAGTGAAGCTGTGAGCTCAGGCCACTCACCTGACATGCACATCCCAAACTTGAGGGAGAAAGGGGTCACATTTGATGCTGGCTCCCATTTAAGTCAGGTTATTAGCCAAGTTTTCTGTTAGCAGGATAAACCCTGGCACCAGAGGGCAGGAGCAGTGGGCACTGTGGCACATGCCTGTGAACACTTTCATTGTGGTTAATGGTGCTAGTTGTGGATTAAAAGGCTGCAGGAGCTCCAACATGTGCACATTCCCATGGGCTTTGTGTCTGTCCTGAGAAAAACTGTGCCTGTGTCAGGATTACAGGACAGGGAAGACATTAGGACAGCAGGGAAGTGAATAAACAGAAAAGGGTTGAAAATTTTCAACAGTATCTTTGGAAAGGGTTGGCTGTTCGTGGAATCCACAGGTTTTCTCAGGAAAAAAAATAGCTAGTTTAAATTAAAGCAAAATAAGAGGACAGTAGGGATGTTAAGAAGTACAAGCCCACCTGGACATTACTAAATTTTTTAAAACTTTTTTTTTTTTGATTAACAGACAGTTTAAATTTTGACTTTTAGAGCAATTTATGGTAAAAGGGAAGACTGAAAAAAATAAATAATTTAGATCTGTTAAAAGGAAATAGTTCAACACACTAATCCATATCTATTCCTGGAAACATTAGAATTTGTATTTTTTCCCAGTAAGTTTCAAAGAGGTCAAAGACTTATGGTTCTATTTAACCCTCTGAAGATTTTGCCTTCATCTTGGTTAATAAACAGGCAGATCAGGAAATTCACTTTATCCTTGTATTAAAACAACTGAACATACTGAATTATTAGTGGTTTTGAGTTTGACAGATACATGGGCATACTTGTATATGTATGTAGTGCCCTGGTCAGCAAAAAAAAAAAAAATCTATTATAAAATATAATAAAATAAAAATAATAAAAAAATAAAATAAAAAATAAAATAAAATAAAAATGTTTTGCATCATTCAAACCTGTTCCCTGAACACTTACTATGAAAATGTCCATCTACTCAAAAAAGCTAATCTTCACTCTGAAGCAGTATCAAAACATATTCTTCAAACCATCATAATTATTCATGCTATCTACCCTCTTTTCATATCAACTTCTGCAGGAAAAGGAAATGGCTATTTCTTTGTGGTTAAACCTGCAAACTCATCCTATTATAAAATTACTGGTTCTACCCTGTCTGCTTTGGAAAATTAGTTTGGTTGGCAAATTGTTGCCTTTATTCTCGGGATCAAGAGAATCATCTAAATTTGAAGAAAACACAGACTTTTTTCTTTTTCAGTTTTATTAAAAATTACCTTGAATATTGTATTTACTTCTCTTATCTCCATTTCTTTAGCCCTAAGGAGGAATATCATCAGTTTGATTCTAATAATGCCTAGTGGGTCTGCTGGAAAAACTCTTTGTAAAAATGATCTCTCTCTACCCAAAAGACAGCAGCTTAAAAAGGAGAAGCAGATAAAGTGTGATTAGAGCTGGTTCTCCTTTTCCTGAAATATAAACAAGCCTTGATATCAAAAGCCACCTTCTCCTTAAAATGCTGACTTGTCGAAGCAATCCTATTTAAATCCTCATGGAAGGTATTATCGGAATATTTTATAAAATTTTGCTGCATATTGAAAAGCAACTGTCAGGGTTTCTTTTTTTTTTTTTTTTTTTAAATGTACCTTTATTTTGGAAAATTGAAAGTTCCAAAGGACAATTAAAAGCTTGTTTTTGGATACCTCATCCCTGGAAGTGTTAAAGGCCAGGTTGGATGGGGCTCAGGGAAACCTGGGATAGTGGAAGGTGTCCTGCCCGTGGCAGGGGGTTGGAACTGGATGAGCTTCAGGATCCCTTCCAACCCAAACCTTCCTGTGATTCTATGACGATTCTATGAAAATTTTGTCTTACCCTTAGTGAGACAATAGAAGTAACCACAGAAGAATAAAAGAAAAATTTTCTCTCACCCATCCATGGGATGGGGGATGAAAGAAACATTAACTTAATATGGGAACTCAACATGTGGCACACCTTTGTATTTTTCCTTTCTTTTTACCTAAAAATCAGGAACTGAATGTGGCCAGTGGTGCTTGGAGGGTCATCAGTTCAGCCTGGTGTGACAAATGCTCACTTTTCTGTGTCTGCATTAAATGGTCACATCCAGGATGACCTGATGGCTCTGACACTCCCAGCTTCCCATGCACCTCACCTGCCACTGACTCCCAGCTTGCAGAGGGGCCAATGCTGGCTTCCCTAATTATGAGCATGAATAAACCCAGGGAAAGCGTGGTACCATTTAACTGCAGAGAAATGCTCAGCTCTGACAGCTCATTAAAGAAAGCACCATCTTTAAAGGAACTGATGCAAAAGAGAACATATGAAGCTTAACCCTGAGGTGGATTTGGCAAGGCAGAGCAATGCCAAATGTCCTTTATGGATTGCACTAAGAATCTGTGGGCTGCAGTAAATGTCAGGTCAGGTGTATTGAGTCTGTGGCCTGTGATGTGTTTGCAGTGGATGGCAACTGGGTTATGTAGAAGCATTAAATAAACTGGAATTTCCCTGAATAAGGACCAAGCTGGTGAAGAGGAACATTAGGACACAGTAGGTCAGACAAATGATAAAGAAATTATGAAACTAAATATGCACTCATATCAAAGGTCCTCCTGATATGTCACTGGTCTGTTGAATAACTTCAGGCAAGACACTTTGATAGATAAAACCACATGTCTTTACATGAGACTTCTGCTCCCAAGTCATGTAGGTGCTTCTGAAAATCCTAGAAAATCCTTTCTACCTGATTTCCCAACTACTTAAAGTAATATCTGAGTATCTGGTTTTGTTATGGGGTTCTGCTTTTTGGGTTTGAGTTTGTGTGTGTGTGTGTATGATGGAGTTTTTAAATCCAAACTTTTCATTTTATATAAAATAAAAACCACTTTAACACGAAAAATTGCTTAGAATGGGGAAAGAAATGTTTTAATTGAATAATGTTAAAATATCATGGTTTGATGCTTCAGTTTCAACATTATTCTGTTTCTCTCTTTATTTATTTCTTATTTCTTACAAAATGAGTATTTTTAACTGTTATCATTCAATTCAGAAAATATTTAATCAAAATTCATGTTATCAATAAGATTGTTCTTTAGGAAATAACAACCAAGCAAATATCTGAGCTGACCCAGAAGCTACACAGGTGAATTTAACACTTCATAACATTGTCAGGCACTAGAACTCAGTTTTTTCTACTGTCTTTAGAGTGTCTCCTGGACATCTAGAACTGCCCCCCAAAATGTCTGGACATGGCTCAGGAGGTGGAGCTGGTCATGGATCCTTCCCATGAGAATTTTTGTCATGGTTATCACTAGTTTCAGAGGTTCAGAAGATTAAAGGGTTTGATGCAGGATTTCCCCTGACAGCTGGTCCCAGTACCAGACAAATGTCAGGAGTGTGCCAAAGTAGAGGCAGCACCAAAATTATTTTAGAACCTTTATTTGCTTTCAGAAATGTATTTGGGTGTTGGACTGCTTCGCATCCTGCAATACTCTCAACTCTCAGCACAGGTTCATTAAACACAGAGAAATGCAGCCCTGGCAAAGGGTCCTTGGCAGTGATCTGTACTCAAAGGTACAAGGGTTAAAGTTTGTTTCAGCTTGATTTTACTACCTTGCAATAGTTTTTTTCTTCCCTCTAACTTAATTTCTCTCTGTCCACACAGAGGGAGAAAATCAGTTTTGACCTGCAAGCAGTTCCAAGCTCTAGCACAGGTTTCCTCTCTGATTTTGGATGAATTGGCTAATCCTGTGCAACAGCTCCTCTGTATCACCAAAATGCAAGCAATGATCAGCCACTGTCAAGATGTATTTTGTGGATTTCTTTACTAGTGTAATTAGGAAGTGCACAGACTGACAGATAGACACCCACATAAAGTTTGAATTATAACACACATTGGTAGAGGAGTTTTGTTTCCCAGGGAAATCTGTCTGAAGAAACTGATATAAAGGAACAGAGTTGGGGATATCTTAGAATCACAGAATCAAGGGCTTGGGGTGGAAGGGACCTTAAAGATGCTCTCATGCTAAACCCCTTCCATGGGCAGGGACACTTTCACTATCCCAGCTTGCTCCAAGCCCTGTCCAACCTGGCCTTGAGCACTTCCAGGGCAGCCACAGATTTCCTGAGCAGCCACCTGGGGCCATCCAGTGCCATCTCCCCTTATGATGGTGCAGTAACTCAGGTTAAATCTGGGTTGCATATTCTTGTACATCAAATATAATCTTACAGGTGCAGGGCTGTGCCACTCTGAAGAGCCACAGGGTCTCTATTGGTCCTGTATCTGTCAATCCCTTGAGGATGCCTTGGATGCTCCAGGGAATTGAGGATGGCAGTGTCTACAGTTTTAGACAGTTAAATTGGGTCCTCCATGATGAGATGGCCAGGGCAATCACATGTCCCCTCCTGTATCCTTATTTTCACAGAAATAGTATTTAAACCCCAACTGATGTAATTTTCTACCCTGTTCGCAATAATTTACATTTTAATACTTAGCATCATATTCAGTAACTACCTGAACTTTTCTAAATTAGTTGAGTTTTTATGTTGAAAAGTTCTCTTGGAGATAAACACCATGATCTAATTATGCATTTTCTCACTGGTTTTGATTTTGCCAATTTGATTTTTACTCTTCTCACTGAGTGACTAAATTGAAGTTTTTCAGACACTTTCTCATGGCTACTGTGTGTTTTACAGGCGTGCTAAGTGTCTTACTAGGTGTGTATGTTCCAAAACACATTAAACACACATATATTTATATTTTCTAAGATGTAAATAATACATTTAGTAGTTATATATATATATATATATATATATATATATGTATACAATGAATGGACGGTAAGGTAGAGACAGATACTGATATGACCCTGATATTTTATGTATTACTGTATAATAGGTATTGTCAAGTATTAGACTCAAAAGCTAAAATAGCTAATTATTTTGCACTGGCTTGATAATAAGTGTATTGTATGGGCTGAAAATGTAATGAAAACCCTCAGCAAGAAGCTAATGAAACCTAGAGTTCCTTTGAATAGAATGGAGAATGGTACAGCTGTCCTAGTGAGATTCTCTTGCTTATACCACACAGCAAAATAAGTGTGGGGAGTTCTCATTATTGCTTTGAAGGATGGTTATTGTAAATAGCAGGTTATAATTGCATTTGTAAAATATAATCTGTTGATACCTCTTTGAAATGAGGACACTCAGTTAGAAACTGAGGGGCACAATAAAAGTTCGTCTTAGAATATACCAGGGATGGAGAAGTCACCTTAGGGGAAAAAGGAATAATACAGAGGGGCACACAGAGAATACACTGGCAAGAAACGTGAAATAATATTCAACCTGAAAAACTCAAGGTAAAGCACCCTGAAAAAAAAAAAACAAAACAAACAATTCATGCAAAAAGATTGTGTGGCAAGTGAGACTCAGGCAAAAAAAGGGCAAAATTACTTGAAACAAAAGTGATCTGAAAAATAGCCAGGAGGTTGTGTCAGGACATTGAAAATAACATGTTTTTCAGAGATAACATTACAGAACTTCTAATTCATTTCCTTCTATCATTCACCAAAAGGAACCACACAAATTTTAAATCATGCTCCAACATTAAATGAAGTCAGTGGCAGCTTTGATGGACCCATCAAGTTGGGAATTTTGCCCAGACCCTGTTTGGGCTGGATGGGTTAACACAGGAAGAGAACTCAGAGCTCTGCCTGTGTGGTAGTGAAGAACAAGGCTGAGACATCACTGAAGAGGCTGGGGAGGGCTGTCTTATGAGGACAGATATGAAAAGCTAATATCCATGTAGCTTGGCTAGGAAATGACTAAAAAGAAATGGAAAAATTGCCTACAGTCATTTGAAAGGTTTAAATGCCAAAGAAGGTGAAGAATTATTTAGGGTGTGGACATTGCCATGAGCAGTTGAATTAAATTAATTAAAGGAACGTAGAAGCTGACTACCAGAAGGGGAAAAAATAGTCCTAAAGTGACTTTTAAACAACTTGTCACTGGTGGAAGCTCCATTAATAGGGTCATTTAAAATGGAAAGGAAAAAAAAAAAGGAAAAAAATTCCTGTTGGGGATAATTCTTCAAAAGCTGAGGTATGCGACAATGTGATCTAAAGACTTTAAAGACAGAGAAGATCACAATAATCCACATTATTATACAGGAGGTCAGGCAAGAGAATTCTGATGGCCCCTTCTGGACTCATGCACTATGAGCCTACAGAAAAAGAGGTGGACAACAATGTCAGGCCAACTCTCAAAATTTTTACTGAGGTGAAACTCCACTGAGCCTGAGACTGACAGCTGGTTTTATGTGGAATGCAAAGGGAGCATCCCAGAAACATTCATCTTTGCCTCCTCCCTGTACACATGGCCATATTTTGCTCTTTCAACCAAAAGGCTGTGTTCTGCCACTGAATTGGTTATAGCTGGCACTGTATCTGTGTATTTGGACCAGTGAATGAATCCAATGGGCTTCAGCCAACTTGGTTAATACAATCTGAAGTTTATGTTCTTTATTTCCCTGGGTTCCTGACTGCATTGACTTAACTTTATCCTACAGAACTGCCCTCCCACCCCACACAGTCAATCACACCAAACAGAACCAGAGCACTGAAGCTGGGAATATTGGACGCGGGGAAGAAAATACTATAAACTGTAAATCAAAGATGATGTCTAGTTTATGAGAATTTTGCCTGAAGATATATTTTTTATTCCCAAAAGCCTCTTTGCTAAAGCATTTATTACTGATCCTAATTCCTCTTGCAAATTTAGTTAATACTCATAGATATCTTTTGCATACAGAGTAGCACACATGCAGCTACACTAATGTCTCTCAGTTGCTGATGGAGGCCTGAGCAGAGCAGACTACAAAGTGCTTGGGTAGACAGCTGAGAGGAATATGCATCAAGAAATTAAAAATGTTGCTACTTGTGGAAATAATTTTCTTTTAGCTCAATTTCTATTGTTCTAATTAGACGTGCTATGAATTACCATAGCCATATGGGTTTCCTCAATTATCCAAGCCTGGCTGTGAAGTGAAAAGGTGACCAATATTGTGGAATAGAAAAGCAAGGCATTGACATGACTTTCCTATCTTAATTTCAGCTAAAATCTTAACAAAGTGCACATTTCTTCTACCATGACCAGCATAAATTAATCCCTAAGCAGCCTTGCCCTTCTTTTCCTTTGCATTCTTTTTTGAGTAACCATTGAATCATGGACTGGTTTGGGTTGGAATGCACTTGAAAGCCCATCCAGTTCTAACATCCTGCCATGGGCGGGGAGAGCTTCCACCATCTCAGGTTGCTCCAAGCTTTGTCCAACCTGGCCTTGGACACTTCCAGGGATGAGGCAGCCACAGCTTCTCTGGGCATCCTGTGCCAGGACCTCAGCACCTCTGAAGGAAAAAAATATTCCTAATATCTCATATAAATCTCCCCTTTTTTTCTAGTTTAAAGCCACTACCTCTTGTCCTATTGTGCCATGCTCTTGTCAGAAGTACCTCTTCATATTTTTTGTAAGCTCCCTATAAGTATTGAAAGGGAAAAATATCACTTTTTCAGAATTTACAGAGCCTCTACCTACACATGCAGGAAAACCAGCTGAGTGATGAGGGGCTCAGGATTCAGGGATTTAGTCCTAGCTCTGAGCAACCTTGTCTCACTTCAATTACCCTGTGCAGATGATCTCTGTTTGCTGATCCTGAGTGGTACAGGGCTGGAAAACTGAGTAAGAGTCTTTGTTACAATCCTAGAGTTTGCATACAGGAGCTTGTTCTATCCCTGTTCAGGAAGTAAAGACTTCTAGGTAAGTCCTAGTAAATTCACCTGGAAAAAGATTTTGTTGTCAACATCATCAAAATAAAAAGGTGCTGACAACATGCAAGAATTATTCCAAGAGCAAGGAGATCAAAGCTGGGAATGGTGGTACTATTAGGAACAAGTACAAGGTTAGGATAAATAAAGCTTTGCTCATAGATGGTTAACAGAAGCACAATAACAGTATGCAAATATTCTGAGTGTAATTGTCAAGGCTTGAACAGTGAGTTCAAGGAACTGAGGAACTGAAGGAAGCTTGGGATGCACTGGGATAGCAGGTGAAGCTGAAAGGGTGAAATAGGAATTAAATGGACAACTATAGTGGACAATGATTCCCAGTTCAAGGGAATTTTAAACTTCCAGAATTTAAAAGTTCAGGTTAATCAAGTTACCCATGTTGGTAGTTGTTAGTAAATGGGAATAGCAGCTCATTTGGATAAAATAAAGCTGGTTATCTTAAAAATAATTGAGAACCGCTTCTCTGAAAGGAAAACCTTCCTGTGGTCTCTACACTGTTGTGTAGAGACTCCCAACACTACAATTCCAGTTGTATTCATTGCATTGGCACGGGAAAATGACAATAAATTGGTGTTTCTCTTGCTACTATATGAGATTTCTGTATTTTGGCTCAGTTATGACACTATTATCTCAGTTTGATTAACCCATGTGAAGCGTGTTATTGTTAGGACTCCGTGGGCTGAGAGAGAACGGAAATATTACCACCCAGACATCTTGTTTGAACAAGGATAAAGATAAAAGAAATCTTTTTGAGATGTTATCTGATGCTGGAAAAATATCAAATCTGCATTCACAAACTGAAAGTGGATTTAGCCAGTGGGTAACGTTGTAAGAGTCTCCACCCTTCAGATTAAATCTCCAGGTTTGGAGTCCTCCAGAAGAAAGAGTTGGTGTGGACTTGGAAAAAGAGAAAAAGAAAAGAAAAGAAAAGAAAAGAAAAGAAAAGAAAAGAAAAGAAAAGAAAAGAAAAGAAAAGAAAAGAAAAGAAAAGAAAAGAAAAGAAAAGAAAAGAAAAGAAAAGAAAAGAAAAGAAAAGAAAAGAAAAGAAAAGAAAAGAAAAGAAAAGAAAAGAAAAGAAAAGAAAAGAAAAGAAAAGAAAAGAAAAGAAAAGAAAAGAAAAGAAAAGAAAAGAAAAGAAAAGAAAAGAAAAGAAAAGAAAAGAAAAGAAAAGAAAAGAAAAGAAAAGAAAAGAAAAGAAAAGAAAAGAAAAGAAAAGAAAAGAAAAGAAAAGAAAAGAAAAGAAAAGAAAAGAAAAGAAAAGAAAAGAAAAGAAAAGAAAAGAAAAGAGAAAATAAGAGGAGAGAAAAAAAGAAGAGAGGGAGAGGAGAGGTTCGGAGAGGTTCGGAGAGGTTCGGAGAGGTTCGGAGAGGAGAGGAGAGGAGAGGAGAGGAGAGGAGAGGAGAGGAGAGGATATTTTTACTTTTCAAACATTAACTAATAAGAAAAAAAATTACTGCAAAGAAATGTTCCTGTCAGGGACAAACTTAGTTTCTTCTTTAAAAAATCAAAAAATTTATGTGGGAGATAATACCCAGTCTTGAGAAAAGTCAGCTGAAGAGCAGCCACACTGGAGTCTATTCTGATGCTTTTTTTATGGTGCTTTACAGGGTCACAGAATCAAGGCAGCTGCAAAACACCACTGAGGTCTTTGTGTCCAGCCATCAACACAGCACTGCCAGGTCCACCACTAACCCATGTCCCTAACCACATCTACACATTTTTCAGCACCTCCACAGATGGTGACCCCACCACTTTCCTGGACAGCCTGCTGCAATGCCTGACCACCCTTCCAGTGAAGAAATTTCTCCTCACATTCAGTCTAGAACTCCTCAATTTAGTTCACGTGCAGTAGATGTTGATCAGAGAGAACAAGAGAAGGAATAGTGGATTTTATGAAATGTTAGTCGGAAGAGACAGGACACATGTCAGCTCTTTCACCAGCCTGTCCTGTTTACAGGTTGGAGAATTTCTTTCAGTGATTTCTGGTATAAAGACCAAGAATCATCCCTTGTTCTGGGCTGTCTGTGCTTTCAACATAGGATGAAGATATTTTGTGAAACAGTCAAAGAAAAAGTCAAAGTTCTAGTCCTGGAAAGAGCAGATGAGCCCCACAGCTTGATACCTTCCCCTGACACCCAGGTCCTTTTTCTCCATTCCTTCTGCCACTTGTGCTTCCCCTCTGGAGCATCAAAGAGAGAAATGAGCACCCCTTTTTTTGGAGGAAACTATTTTGGAGAGCAGCTAACCAAGATTAAGCTGCTGAAGAAATGTAAAGGTGTGAAGCTTGAGCCAAAATTTAGCCCAGCAGGTGCCCCACCCATTGGCCTCACTTTGTAAACCCCACCTCATGCAGTCTTTGTAGGTAACAATCTCCACAAGTATAGTTTTTATTTTTCCTTTCTTCCTTGTTGCAGATGAAACAGACTCCATTTCCCTGGGTATGATCTCACAGATCCTTATCAAATCATTTCTTTGTGATAAACAAAGGAGGTTACATTTCACCATTTTATTTCGAGCCATTATTTCAAGATCTGATTATGGACACAGACCTGAGAAGAGTTTCCTGGCCCTCATGATCAGAGTGCTGCAGAAGATATTAACCATGACAGGTGAACCCTCCTGAAAACTTTACAAATCCCTTCTTAAAACTTACATTTTATTTCTTTTCCATATTATCAGTGCTAATCTCTTCCTGTACCTAACGCTTTTCACGGGTACACACTCTTTGTTGCACTGTGCCCTCGGGCTCTAACAGCAGCCAAGCCAAAGTTTCACCTTAGGTTGTGTAGGTGATGTCTCTCATTGCCAAAAAGGTTAATTTTAGCAGTTCTTTCTGTGAGATGATCACTTTTAAGACACCCACAGCCTGGGATAGGCTGGATACCACTGTAACCCACACCTGGAGTTCTGCCCACTCATTCTCACCATTTGAATCTCACTTTCAGAGAGGTTTTTTTTTTTTGTTAATTCAGGTTCTAACTGAAATAGGATATTTAGATGCATCAACACCTTTGTGCCAAGGTGTTGAACCTGGTTTTTAGGCTCAGGTCTCTGTCATCAAATCTTCTCTCTTGTGTGGATGTTGCAGATGCTCTACTGGACCACTACCAGAATTACTAGCCTGGATTTAGGCACCTGTGTTACCCTCCTCATATCAAATCACACAGCCCTAAACTGAAAGCAAACACAAGGTAAATCTTCCAATGACATTTAATTTCTTTCTGTAATTTGTTATAGTTTATAAAAATCTCCATCAAAGTAATATATATAATATATTTTTCTCTATGCAATCTTCCATAAATCAAACTGAAGATTAGTTTTTACAATACTGATTTAAAAATTTCTTTTAGATGAAATTAAATTCATTTAATCTTGAAATCATATAGCTGATCAGAGCTAATCCGTTGGAAATCTTACTATATTTAATGGATATAAATAGCTACTTTCAAAAAGTAATTTATCTTCAAATTTTAGATATCTATTTCAGGACAAGAAAATTCACAGTCCTGGAGAATTTTTTTCCAGTTTTGACTGGGGAAAGGATTTACTGTGACTGATCTTGGCACAGAAATTTAAATTTCAATGATCTCCATTCAGTCAAATGAATTTCACTCCTAATGTTTGATAAAATAAGGTTACTAGGATGAATGAAAGAATTGTGGGGGAAATTAAGATTGGGAACCTCATGCAGAGCTATTTAGCTGAGCTAAATAGCAGCCTAAATGTGACTGGATCCTGGGAGAACAGAGGTGCTGGGATGACAGAGGAACTCAGATCAGTATAGTCAAGTCCCAGTGGAAATACTCTTCTCCATATGCTGGTAATGGACTAGGAGCTTATGAATTTTGAAGGGTAGTTTTGAGGCAGATGTTCACCTGTGCAACCTTTCAGTTTAGAAAATGTCCAGTTTTTCTGATAGGAGAAAAACTACCAAATTTTAACTGATATATATATAGTATAGAGAACTAGCTTTAAATTATCACTCTTACAGAATCACAGAATGATTTGTGTTGGAAGGGACCTTAAAGATCATCTTGTTCCAACCACAACTTTCCACTATCCCAGGTTGCTCCAAGATCCATCCAACCTGGCCTTGGACAATTCCAGGAATCCAGGGGCAGCCACAGCTTCTCTGGGCACCCTGTGCCAGGGCCTCCCCACCCTCACAGGGAAGATTTCCTTCCTAATATCCTTTTTCCATAAACTAAATGTAAAATTATGTGGCTTTGTCACAGCCTTTTAGCAGGTGGCTGATTTCTGCCACTAGAGGTGGTTGTACCTCGCTGAAAACAGAAATTATTTGCTTGGATTGTGATATCAAACCAAAATCATCTTGGTCACCTTTTAGTGGGAAGGAACAGGATTTGTGCTGATTTGCAGAGGAAAATTTTGTCCTCAAGTTAATTTCACATTCTAAATGACCTGGAAGCCACATGTTAAAGGAAACCAAATGTTGTAGCGCATGGTGATGAGTAGGTGTTTGAAGATTTTTGTGTTTAAAGCAAGGATAATAATTCTAAATTATAGATAACTTTCCAATATTTAGATGAAAAAAACACTAACAGAGAATCTATTTTACTTCACTGGAAGGTGTGAAGTGAAAATTGAAAATAAAAACTTTAATGCTGATAATTTTTAAAATTATGGATATTTTTTAGCTTGAAAAAAACATGAGATTTATTCCTATGAAACTTTTAGATTTCAGTAGATTTCATCGCCATTTTTTTAAAAAAAATAATTTTTTAAATAGTCGTGTGATTAAAGATCTGTAAATTATGTGAAACAAAAACATGGGATGTAGTCCAATTTGTGACTGTTTTTTCTTAGGTTTGAGTTCTGTTTCCATTGCTCCTGAACACCCAGTTCTGAGAGGTTTCACCTCATGTTTCAACACCTAATGTTAAAAATATAATTGAGGGGAGGCACATTTTTTGGCAGCCCTCACTCCATGCTCTTCTGTAATACTGTGAAGTAACAGCATTGATCAAAGAACCAGAGTGATTCACCAACAAACCCTGGGCCAGTTATGGGATCTTACAGCATTTATCTGTCAGAATATCTTGTGGGAAAGTCTAGGTGTGGAGTGAAATTTTTACTGCTTGTTACATGTTGTTAAGGGCAGAAAAACCCCACTGCTGCAGCCTCAAAAACAACTTTACCATATTCATTAGACAGCACAAGGGCCATCGGAGCAGGGAATCGCTGCGTTCCTCAGGAGGAAAGGCAGGATCTGACATAGCCTCCAGGAGACTTTTAATTCGGAGGCACAAACAGTTTGATGGCCATTAATCGTAACAGCTGGCAACAGGAGGAGCCAAGAGGGAAAGCGGAGCCAAGGAGAGAGATTTCTGCTTTCCTGGGATGAAGTGTGAGAGAGTTCACTGATACTCCACTCTGGATGTCCAATGGATGGTAACAGCAAGCGAGACACTCACACAATGAGTCACCCTCCGTGTCTGCTGCGTAACAGTGATGGAAAGTGAACTTTTTGCGTTATGGGCTGGCAGAGGTTGTTCCGACGGCGGAGCTTGGATGCTGGAAGCAGCAACCAAGTTGGCAGATGAAACAATGATTGGGTTTTACATCCTTAACCAGCTCCTGTTTAGGGGGAGGGAAAGGGGATCCTGCTCTATCTTGTGATGATTTGGCTGCTTTAAACACAGCTGTGATTCTTGGGGATTAGGAGATTGTTCTGTCAGAGCTCCCTTTTCACTCCTACATCTGCTTTTAGTGGCTGTCAGTCACTGTTTAGACACTAAATCTGGTATAATCCTTCAAACATTTTCCTTCTTCTTTAAACACAGTAAATACCCCATCCCTGGAAGTGTTCAAGGCTGGGTTGGATGGGGCTTGGAGCAACCTGGGATAGTGGAAGGTGTCCCAGCCTATGGCAGGGATGAGGTTTAAGGTCCCTTCCAACCCAAACCATTCTGTGATTCTGTGACATAACCTGGAGGTTATAAGAAGATAGAAACTGGTTCTTTAGAAATGGGTCATGTTGGTGTCCAGGCACGGTCTTCACCTACAGGTTATACATCAGTGTCTGCCTTGACAGGATTCCCACTTTCAGTGCTGGAGTTATGAAAAATAGTGCAGGTTTTCTGTTATTTTGTATTCTCACCCATAACTCTGCGAGATTCCTTCTGGAGAACAAAGATTTGGACACAAAGTTCAAAGTCCCAAGTGTGAGTTTGCTCTACACCACTCAGGCAATGTAAAAAGGAGTAAAAAATTGCATAACATTTCATTTTGCTCACTCTTATTGGCCTTTTGCACTACTAGAGAGGAATAAGGAGACCTTACCATATATGAGAATAAATTTTAGCTGCTTTTTTAACTCCCTGTTCTTCATGCTTAAAATGATGAGCACTGGGAAATGAAATCTGAAGAGAAACATACACCTGCAACAAAAGGACACACATTTTATATTTGATATTTTTTCCTTTTTTTTTCTTTTCCTCAGATGCAACAATTAGGTCTGGAAAGGGAGAGGTGAAGATATGTGCTGGCAGGGAGCTCAGCAGCATTTGAAAACACTCTCTGCAGTAGAGTCTCAGAGTTTATCTCTTACAGTTACCCTCTGTTGCAGGAGGAGTCCTGATGCTCCTGAGGGAGAAAAAATATCTCAGGAAATAAGTTACCTCTAAGCATGAGCATGGGGACATGTGCATGGGCACATCTGAGTGCGTGTGCACGTGGTAGATGTGCCTCATGCTGAAACCTTCACATATAAAAAATGCAAAATGTGACATCTCATAATATTTTCATATTGGGTAACTACAGAGAATATTTTGGCAAGGGTGCTTAATCTAAAATGTTCAATTTTAATCAGCTTGAACTATGGTCTGTCTTTCTGCAAACTGAAAACCACCAATCAATTTTCCTTTATCTTTTTTTCTGTTTTTCTTACCCAAGGCGATGCCTTTTGTAAAAGGGTATTTATTTTTAATGGATTTTTTAATGAATTTTTCAGTCAAGCTATTAATAATGCCATTAATTATAGGCAGCTTGTATTAAAGTGCATGCTGGCCTCTTAATCCTGACCCGCAGCTATTGGCTCCCAGCTAATCCAGCCCGGTGCTTGGCAGCGGTGCAGGCCGCAGCCCGTGGCTGCTCGGGAGCGGGGGGAAACGGGCCTAAAGGATCAGGAGGGATGGGGAGGAGCGGGGAGGGGGGCTCGGAGCCTGCACTTCGCCAGAGGGGCCGAAGTTTAAAGGCAGATGATGTGTTGGTGCGGGGGGGATAATCCTGGAGATGCGGTGGCGGCACTTGGGAGGAGTTTCCCCGAGGAAAGCTTTGCTGTGCCCGGAGCCCTGGCAGCGCCGATAACCCACGGGAGCCCCGCGCCGATAACCCACGGGAGCCCCGCCCGCCCTCACCTGCGGCGCCGCCGCCGCCCCGCTCCAATCTGCTTAAAAGATCGGGCAGACAGAAGGCTCTGGCCACATAATAGGTTCCTTTCCCTTCCTCAGGCTGCTCATCTGACAGGATTGTTACGAAACTTGCTAATTATCGGCTGGTTGAAAGATAATGAAAGGGCCCCATCCTGTGCGGTCAGAGGAGAGAAACTCCTGTGATTAGGAGCAGGACGAGATCCAAAGAGTTTCCAGCCTTTATGCGTGGATGCACATCCCTGCGTTTTGATTTCTGGGGTGATTGAAGATGTTAGAGAGATCTTAGAATTCATCATTTCATGCCTGTGAAGTTTTAACCTTTTTTTTTTTTTTTCCCTTCATCATTCTTTTTATTCCTTTTGTTTGCTTTACCTTTTCTCTTTACTATTTCTGTCTATGTACATTACAAAAATGATAAAAAAAAAACCCAAAAATCCCAAAATATCCATTATTCCCATTTTAAGTGTGGAACAAAGGATGGTGCATTTTCCCCACTGCAGAGCTGACTCTAGGCTGTTCTCCATGGCTGCAGGGTGAATGTTTCATATTCTAGAGCTCAAGGAGGAAAAATCTTATCTGTTGAAGATCAGGCACCCATAGAGATGTTAATCTGATAATTTACGGGTAGTTAATTTGAGCATTTAAATATGTGGTTTGGCCACTGGACTTGTTAATCGTTTTTAAAAGCCAACAACATGAGGGGCATGAGGCAGATCCTGACCAAAGAAATAGAAAATTTGTAGCTGGGACGTTCTGGAGAGAAAATAAACCGAGGAGTTTATGTTCTCTGGGTTTTAAAGTTTCCCTAATTTTGTCTTTGTGTTTGTTTGTTTTTTTGTAAGTATTTCAGAAATGTGTCCTTCAGAATCACAGAATCACTAATATTGGAAAAGACCTCTAAAGATCATGAAGTCCAGCCATACCTCAGGAAGATATTTGATCCGTGGTGTGTTTGGGGTTTCACTGCTCAGCACAGGCTTTGGAAATGCTGTCTGTGTGTCCTGAGCCCAGCTTTCCCCATGCCCAGCAGCAATAACCCCAAAGTCTTTCACTTTTTCCAATCACTGAGCAAGGATTTTCAACTGCAGCCCCAAACCTGGTGCTTTTTTATAGAAAAAGCAGTAGCAGGCTTGGGAAACCCAATGCCCCTTCTGACACCATCATCCTGCATTAATTCTCTGTCCCTGTTTACTTTCCAGTGGAGCTGTTTTGTGTCTCAGTCATTGCCCCTGGATTTTGGGATCAGAATTTAACAGGAGGGACACAGGTGTGAGTTCAGTGACTGCACAAGGAGTTATGCCTGGCGAAGACTTTGCTTTTAACACGATTTCTCTTTTTTTGCTGCCTTTCTTTCTCAGTTGTAAACAGATCACCTTGACTTTAATAGAATCACAGGAAAAATCAAAATAATGCAAATATTTTCCCAGGAAAAAAAAACGAGCATTGGATTTTGTAACTGCTATTCCTCAGTTTCTAAAGGGCTTACAGCTTCTGCAGGTCTTTACTCACAGTGCTGCTGTCACTACATCCTGTTAGGGAGTAAATGCCAGGTAAGGAATGGAGAGGAGAAAAAACCCCATTATGGATGGGGGCTGAGTCTCCCAGATCTTTCCTCAGAACGTTAATGTGGGGAATTCAGGCACTGGTCTAGTGTAAGATATCCCTGCACATGGCAGAAGGTCCCTTCCAACCCAAACCATTCAGTGATTCTCTGATTCTACACTGCAATGTTGTGTTGTAAAACACCAGCAGATTAAGAAGGTGCAAATGCATCCCAGAGCTGTAGAATGTGTTGGCTGCTGCACCCATATTACCAAAGAGAAAAGGGAAACCACGTGAAAAATAATTTAAAAATATCAAGACATTGTTAGCCTTTTTTCCTAAGTTAAAAAGATACTCAAGGTTTGCTTAATGGAAAAAGAAATGAAACAAATTAATTAGAAAAAGTACTTCAACAGCACTCCCTTTTTTTTCCTGTATTCCTAAATAAAATACATTTCAAGACAAATGCAACTAATAAGTCTTTATTATTTTTATGTACTTTATGTATTTCACACTCCTTTTTTTTTTGTCAAAATTAGAACAGCAGATGCACAAGTACAACAAACTAGGAAGGACCTCAGGGGCCTTTATGGAATTATAGACTCATAGAATTCTTTAGGTTAGAGAAGATATTTCATATTCAGTCCAAGTATTTACCCAGCTCTAACAAGGCCACCACTAAACCATGTCCCCAAGTGCCACAAGTGCACATCCTTTAAATCCCTACAGGGTTGGTGATTCCATCTCACTGGAAACTCAGTGGGTCAATTTTCAGATCCAAGAAAACTGCTTGGGTATTTGGGATGGGGTGAGCTGTGTCCCTCGTCCCACAGTTAATCCATACAGTGATAGAGATGTTGGCACTGCTGGACTCACTGCTGTGTTTGTACCTAATTTTTATATGAATTGGGTTTTTTAAAGATTTGCCTAAAGGAAGTTCTGAAACTTTTGAGATTCACCTGTTGGCAGCATTCTCTCTCCTTGCCAGTTTTCTGGGAGAGCAGGGACTTCAGAGTCCTGGATGGAAGGGATGTATCAGCCTATTATTCTGAAGGTCAGATTGAAACTGAGTTTGATCAGACAAGAATGAATGAATAACCATGTGTTCTGGCAAGATAACTGTAAACATATCTAAGAAAAGTGAGTGAGATGGTCTCAGCAAGGTTTACTGATCCATGTGAATTTCTTTTGACATCAGAAGGTTATAAATTACTTGGAAATTTGTTATGAGTTAAAAATGGCCCAGTTTGGCTCCAGCATTGGCTGATCTTTCACTAAATATACATATACACATACATCATTTTTGATAAAAGTGAGGACCCTGCTGATTGTCAGAGGCTTTAAACTTAATTTTACTTTTTTCCCCCACTGCTGAAGGAGTATTTTTTTTCAATTTTTATAGATGTTTAAAAAGGATGGGAGAGGATAAAACTGATTCAAATTAATTTTGGCTATATTCCTGCATAATGTAACTGGAAAACTTCTCCCACAAGATTTCTCTCAGTTTGGGATTTTTTTTTTTCTAATTCACACTAATTTAGTAATTTGTATAAGTGAGTGCCTAGTTTGGAGGGTAAAGGGAGTTACATGTATGCTCAAGCTCTTGCTAAATTGGTTCTTGATTAATTTTTGTACATCTATCTTATTCCTGGCATAGCTCAGGAAAGCTGTCAGTCCCTTCCTGCAGTGGGGACCTGAAAGGCTTTCAGCACATTAGAGACTTGGCTTTTCAGGTCAAGGCTGAGATCCAGTGAAAGGGAGGAGGAATTGCATTGTGCTTGCTTGACCTATGCAATATTTTATTTTTGGATAAACAGAGCACTGCAGCTTCCAGTTCTTTTCTGATCCATCAGGCTTGACAAAGGCTACATTCAGCAAATAGGGCACGCAGTTTCAATATGTGCTCTGTTTCTCTTTCTAACCATCTCACTCATTTCTTTTTGTAATCTCCTCGTGGACTTTGTACGTTTAATTGTAGATCTCATTTGATTCTGTTTTCTTTTCCTTCCCTGCACATGAAATTAAAAAGATAAAAGAAAAAAAAAAAAAGAATGATCAGTTCTGAATTTTCTCTACTTGCCTCAGTGTGGATTTATAACCTTAGACCAAAAATTGCCTTCTGACAGGAGCAGTTTAGCTGAAATCAAGCAGTTGGATCATGTAAATCTGTGTAACTATAATAATTTAAACAGACCTCTCAGATTTATACCAGCTGAGGACCTGGCTTAGAGGAAAAAAGCTTCGAAGAGAAAGTGTCCTCAAGCTGGGATAAGCACTTTGGCTCCTAACAACCAATGAATTTTCTTTTTTAAAATAAGAGATGATATAGTGCAGTATCCCAAGTTGTAGGATGCTTTTCCCCTGGCATTTCAATTGGAGCCAACTTCCAGAATACTGGCTTACAGGAGGGAAATAGGGAAAATCATCATTCATACTCTCAGAAAAAAAAAAAAGAAAAAAAGGAGAAAGATAAAACATTCAATATTTAACAAATAGATTTCTTCCTGTGAATCATTTGTAGGATGAGAGGTACAACTGCTCATGTCATCCCTGAGGAGTTTTTGTCCACCCTGACTGATCTTTCTAAGACCAAGTCTAAAACCTCTCAGAGAAATAATCACCGAGGCTAAAGAATGGTGGGTCTTTAAAGTATGGATAATTTCCACCTGTACATACCCTAATGCCATAGAATCTGCAAGTAACCTCGAATGGGTCCTCAGAAAGGACAGGGAGGTGCTGCCTATTTTCCTGGAATGAGCCATAATAGCAGCATCTAGGGGCTTCTTTTATCTACACTGAAAAATTCTGACTGATTCTGGTGGTTTTGAGTTTCCCTTTTAGCTCCAGATCAGAAAATTGTAATGTTCTTTCATTTGTCAGGAGATACATATTTTAGATACATTATTTAGTTTATTACTAACGTTCTGCTACATTCCTGCACATGCTCCAGAAGATTCTATCACACAAAATAGCAATACAGTGAAAAGTAAAACCCAAACAAATAATTTTTAGGTAGAGTTTTAGTCTGTACTAATCCTTTATGTACAGTGAGAATCTTTGGAGTTGCATTCATATGTGGAAGATTCAGACCTTCATTGCAGATACCTCAAAATAGATAACATTTTGATTTTGATTTATTAAATGATCATTATATTTTGATTTTGACCTGCTGTTGCCCCTGGCATTTTGTGGCACAGAACTCACATTTTTGAGGATGTCTCTTTTCTTTATAAGATGTGGATACTTCTATCATAGAATCACAGAGTGGTTTGGGTTGGAAGGGACCTTTAAGATCTTCTAGTTCCAACCCCAACTGCTAAAATGCTTGTTACATGCTAAACACTATTAATTTTTTGATGCATAAACCTATCTAGTTTTATTACTATTTGCAATCATATTCAAGATTCCATTCCATAGTTTAAAGTAATAATAATAATAATAATAATAATAATAATAATAATAATAATAATAATGGTAATACCCTATAAAGTGTCCTGGACAAGGAGGAAATGTCAAATACTGGCACATTAACAGCAGATCACAATCTCTTTTCTTCCACACAGTCTGAAATAATTTGCAGGTTGAAATCATTTCACTTTCACAACAGATGGGAAAAATTCCTGATTCTTCCCTACAGAATGAAGTGTTGAAAGATGAAGAAGCTGTTGAAGAGATTAAAAACATCAGAATAATTTGTTAAGCATTTTGACACTGAGTGTCCAACCACAGTTGTGTCCTTCTGGTGCAGAAGATAAATGGCAGTGAATCAAAATCTCTTAGTCACTCAGGATTTGCTGTGCCTCTGCCTAGAAACTACTCCTTCTGAGACTAAATTATCATGAAAAGTGGCTCAGCATAACAGAACATTTTCTCTCTTTGCCTTTTCCTTTACCATTACTCCTTTTCTTATTCTAATTAGAACACAAAAAAGGAGACCCAAATGACCAACAGAAACCACAAAGCAGCATTTTCTAGAATTACTGTGCAGAATAGACAACACTATTAAACTCTTTTTCTTGGCTCACAAAACTGCACAATGTTCTTGTCATCTTGTGACTGTGCCTCTTCGTGCAAGGCAACCAAGTTAAAAGACCACAAGGGCCTCTCCTGGGCTTTTGGCACCACTAGGAATCAGGACCTCTATTCATTTGCAAAGAAAACATGGTGATAGGTTCTGTTTCATAAATATTGAGATATTCCTTTTCCCAGGGAAACTACAGCCTCCTGCAGGACATGAGTAGCTCATTATTGGAGCTTCTCTAATGGCAAGTTTTCCTGTGCCTACTCATTTTCCAATGCCTTTCCTCTGCAAACTACATGAAATCACCTTATATGAGCACTGTTCTGACTCTGGAAGCAATCACATATTTTTATAGCCAGAGAGAAAAAAGAACCCACATTTGATTGTTGAATCTAATTTTCTGTGTAAAACAGGTGATAAAGTTTTACCTATTAACATCTGTTTTGAGCTAATTATCCATTTCTGGCTAAATCATATCCCTTGGTGAGCCAGTCTTTATATGAAAATAGCAAAAATGGAGGCATTCATGGCACCCTTTTGATGTTTATGTTGTGTCTTGGCCACTGGAGCTCTCTTCTTGTTTTTCCCTTTTCTAACTTCAGCATCTTCCTACCTAGACTTCTCCAGCATTTTTCTCTGTTACAATAACAGTTTACTTAAAACCTCTTATTTTATTTAAAGGACACGTTTTAAATTAAAACCTTCCTGCAGTCTTCTTTGCAGATCATTAGACAAAATGAGCCTCTTAATTATGCCACTGTTAGACCTTTCTCTGAGCCACATCCAATTTCGAGCATCCCTCTAAGAGACAGGTAATGTAAACAAGCTATGGTGGACTGAGGTCAGTCTGACCAATGCAGTACACAAAAGCAAGACTTGTTCATTGATTGTCCACTTTATTCCTCTGTTTCTTGTTTTGACTGAGTAATCACTCAGTCTACCTGACTCAGCACAGTTTTAGACATTCTCATCCAGCTATTTTTTCTTTTGTGTGATCTCTCTTCCTGGCTATCCAGAGATGGGACTCCTGGGAATGGTTCAAAGTTGCACCAGGGTAGTTTTAGACTGGGAATTAGGAAGCATTTCTTTATCTAGAGGGTGATCAAACATGGAAGAGGCTTCCTGGAGAAGTTGCTGATATTCCAGTCTTTCAGTGTTTAAAAGGAATTTGAACAATACCCTTAACAACATGTTTGAACTTTTGATTATCTCTGATGCCCAGGTGGATGAGATGGTCATTACAACTGAAAGTATTCCACCCTTAAGGTGGCAGAAGACCTGCATGGATGAACAAGGAGCTCCCAAAAAACCTCAAAATGAAGGCTCAGAACACCTCAGAAGGAAGCATGCAAAAGCCAGAAGCAGGGTGAGGTGACGGGGTGACGTAGGACAAGTGACATTGTCCAAGTCCAGGGACAAGGGTAGTAAAGCAAAAATCCACCTGGAGCTGAATTTCACAGGTGAAGTGCAACAGGAAAAACTTCTTCAAGCACATAGGGAGCAAAAGGAAGCCCAGATGGAATTTTGGTTTGCTTTTGAGTGGGGTTGGGGACCTGGTGACAAAAAACACTAGAGAAGATGAAGTACTCTATACCTTCTCCATCTATATTACTAATCAGACTGTCTTTCATGAATCTCAGGGCCCCAAGAGCAGGGGAAATTCCAAAGTAAGGAAGACTCACCTTCAGTGGAGGAGGATCAGGTTTGGGAACACAGACTGAACAGACACATGCCCATAGGCGCTGATGGGATGCAAACATGAGGGCTGAGGAATCTGGACAAGGTCATGGATTGCAAAGACACTTTGAGTTCTCTTTGAAAGGTGGCAGCAGTTCTAGAAGGCTCCTGAGGACTATTAGAAAGCAAATGTCACTCCTATCTTCAAAAACAGCAAGGAGGAAAATCCTAACACCTCCAAGGAAAAAAAATAAGACTTAATAATTTCTCAAAAACTCCACCTTGGGTAGTCAAAAGCAACAACCAGAATCCCATTTAGCTTTCTGTTCTCAAGATAAACACATTTCTCTCCACATCCCTTCATACATCTCCACTTGTTTCAGCTCTGTTACTGTATTAACAGTAGTTCTTGGACTTTCTCCAGTTTTCAATCTCTCTCTTCCACAAAGAAGCACAGAATTGGGCAGACTATTCAGATGACTGGAAGCAGAATATTCAGACTATTCATGAGAGCCAAAGAGTGGGGAAGAATGGGAAATAATCCCTTCTTTTGACTTACTGGCTGCAGTCTTTTTGTGGCAGCCTGTACTTTTTAGAAGGTTGAAAGTAGAAGAGCTATATACCTGCACAGGCCTGGTATGGGTCAAATTCTATTTTCTGTCCAAGGTGGAATAAACCTGGAATGGATCCATTTGGCTCCAGGGTGAGATACAAGGGATGATACATCAGCTCATGGGTGTCAATGGTCTGTGGGCATATTTTTCATCTGTGGCAATTCTGCAGGTAATTTGTGCCAGCTTTAACTTATTTCTCTAGAAGGTAACATGATTCTCATTAGTTCAAATATGTCATGGGCTAAGAATGTGCACAGAATCTCCTACTGTGGCTCAGCTGACTCACAGCAACACTCTCCTCTGTGTCTGAGTTCTCAGGCCCAGTTTTCTATTTCTTAAGTCCTGGCAAAACAGAAGAGATGAAAGCGTCTCTCTCTGATATGTCACAAACATATCAGACTGAAACCCTGGAAGAACTTCAGAGGAAGGTTTGGTTCTGAAGCATCTTCCCTGGTCAGCTGCTTTGATGAACTGATCCAAAATTCTGACCTCAGTCACACATGAAATGTGGATCCAGGTCTGAACTGGACTCTGTCTGTAATGTGTAAATTCACATCTGTCTCAGCTATTAATAAATCATTGTCCGAATGAAGCTTGGACAGGTTTTCTCTGATCTCTGCTTCACTGATATCTCCTGAAAAAGAACTTCTTCATTCCAAAAGCAACTTCTCTGTTTAATCTCTTTGCTCTTTTATGCAGCCATGAGAAACCTTTCTGTGGAAAGTCATACACTTTTCAACAAGAAAATTTGGATAACTCTTTTTTTAGTAAAAGAGGTAAAAAAAAAAATAAAGAATTGTTCCTTACTGTCCTAAAAAGCAAATGTAATATGCAGAGGGAAAACCTGCTTACACAGAGCACACATATTTCTGGGCATCTCCGTAGTGAGCAGAGGGAGGATGTTCAATTAGTCTCCTTACCACAAGCTCCCCAGTTAGTCTCCCTCTGGAAAATAGGTGAGAAATTCTTATATTCCTCTCAATATGTTAATCAGACAACTGGTATCACAGTTCTCTAACTGTGTAATACCAGTCCCCCTTGGCAGATATATTTTATTTGGATAATGATGTGAAATTTAAGATCTACGTTTCAATTGTAGAGAGCCATAGGCAGTTGTCAATTTTAGTGACAGACATGAACCTGGAGCTAAATTCCTGTGCACAAGCAAAAATTCCAACAGGCGTAGAGCAATTCTGGTCCCTTAATAGAAATACATTTTCTCCCATTGAGGGGCAGTATTTTTAAAATGTGTGTTGCTTCTCCTGGTGCTGCCAAATCCCAAATGTTCCCAGATACTTCCTTTTATCTGTACAGTTTGGTGGCCTCAGCTACCAAAGAATTTCCTGTGAAATCTAATGGTTATCTGCTTTTCCTGCCTAAAGTGGCCAGTGCTTTGGTACCTAAGTACTGAGACATGAATCTCCTGAAATTTTTTCCCATTTTTAAGTGTGATCCTGCCTTGTCATAACCCTTTGAATCCTATGTCTTCCTGAGCAGATCACAGAATAGAATCATAGAATGTTTAAGGTGGGAGAGGATGAAGATCATCAAGTACAACCTTTGAATTTTATGAGTATAATGATTTTAAATGCACAGTACACTGTCTCCAATTCACTTCAAAATATCTTAACCCTAAGACAGCTTATGTGTTCAGTGCAAAGGAGGATTTTCTTCAGCTCTAGCTAAAAACTTGAGTTGTCTAAAGTGGTTATTTAGACCTCTCTTTTCCTTTTGTTTTTTTTTTACAGGCAATAGCCAATAGAAAATCTTTTCCTTTAATTACCAAATTTTAGGTATAAAATTTCAGGTTTCTTCTTTGAGATCTCTTCAAACCCAAACCATTCTACGATTCCATGATTTTTATAATTTATTCTCCCATATTGTGCAGCTGAACACACAGACAAGGGTCTCCCAGACCCTCCTCTTCTAAAGGCTGAAATTAATCACTCCAAGCCTCTCTGGAGTCCTCACTGAGAGAAAACTGCCTGGAACAAACATTTCAGCAACAGGGTGAGTCCTGAACTCTGGGCAAATGTATTTTCTCCCACACAGACCCTCAGATCTCCAAGCTAGGGACAGATTTAGGCATCTGCTCTCTGGCTGAAGAACACCTTAGCAGATATTCTGGCAGTAGCCAGACTTGTTATTAGTTAAGAGGAATAAACCATGTGATCAGAGGTGGATGGTGACCATTAGCTCAGGATCTAGCAGTGTTTAGTTTCTAGTATAGCTGTAGCCACTGCTCATGTGGGTGCTGGCTGGGTGTCACCTGTCACCAGAGCAGTGATTTATATCTGCTCTAATCATCCAAACCGCCTTCAGAGAGGCAGGAGGGGAAAAGGTCCTTCTGGGATGCAGTTTGTCTCATCCCCAGGCACATTTTTAAAGCAGGTCAGATGGGCCAAACCCTGGAAATGTCTGCTCCTCTCAGTGACTGCAAAGTGATTAAAGCAGACACAGATCTGCTGTAGGCATCTGGGGCAGAGGGGAACACGCACAGCCAGGTGAGGGTGGGCACCTCCAGTTTCACCATTCCAAGTCCCCAGGAACCAGAGATTGAGACATGGCCAGAACTAACACATCCCTCTTCTCACTGGGTGAAACACTTAGTGCCCACATCACAGGCAAATGCCAGCTCTGAGCACGTCTCCCTCACTGGCTGCAGTGCTTAGGGCTGGGTTTTGCTCTGGGTCAATGATGAGCCTGTGAAAGAAGAGAGTTCACAATCCCCCTTGCTCCTGCAAAACCTCAAACTGTCTCTTCTTTTCTATAGGGTGACTGTCTCATTGGAGCCAAGCACCTCATGTACTGCAGGAGCTCTTCAAAACCTTCCTAGACCTGTGTATTTGCCAAAATATTTAAGTACTGAAGGTACAGAGTTAATATTCTTGTGGAGCCATACACTGCTTTACATGTGTGGTTGCCATAATGTGCATTTCACAGTGAAATTTCCTCATTTTGGGCACAAACTTGTCATGTTAACCTCTGCAGGTGTTTTGACATCACCATGAAAGTGGCAGAGAGACATGCCACCATAACTCGTGTTTCTGTCACTGAAGCAGTTTGTCTTCTGAGCTGTTCCCCCACAAAGAGCCTGGCACTTCAGAAGAATGCAACGTGTGCTAGAAAGGTTTCCATTTTCCCAAAGAATCAAGGGAACCATGGGCTTAATCATATTTATGATTCCTTTAAACTAGATTAGTTGTTCCTGATGTTAACAAGACCATGGTGCTTTTTGTCACGTTGGAATTGTGATGAGCTTTAGCACATCCGGATTTGAGAACAGAAGCTGACAGGTTTTTATTCACAATTGTTTTGATAGTAGATTTTTCCTTTTTTTTTTTTTTTTTTTTTTTTTTTTCCCCACCATTCTTTCTTCTTCAGATTCCATCTCTATTGATCTTTAATGGCTTCCAGATGGGATCACGTTTGGCCATTTTATAGGCTGAGCTCTGAAAGACTAAGCAAATATGGTGTAAGCAAACAGCCCATTAGCCAGTAAAAAATAAAAAGGCACAGCAAATATACTAATAAAGTCTGTAATGTCATAATATATTATGGAGATGACAACTGCACAGGAAATGGGCCTGGCCTGGCTGCATGGAATAATGAGGGAGTTTTAACAGCTTATGGTAGAGGTAACAGCTGCTGGGTAAGAGGGAAACATTGCTTACATTTTATGTTGTAGATGAAACAATACATCAACCGGCCTTCCTTCTAAGGCCTTGACTGTCAGCTAATCCTGGAATTACTTTGTGGAACAAGGGATCTTCCCAGCCTTCTGGTTTCTACAAGGTTGGGGATGCCAGCAGCAGGAATGAGTTGTTGAACACCACAATATTGTGCAGATTGTGCCATACAGCTTATCCCAGCCACAGAGGAATCCTGTTACTCCAGGCCCTTTTCCCAAGCCCTCTCCAGCTCTCTTGGAACCTCTTTAGGTGCTGGAAGGGGATCTAAGGTCTCCCTGGAGCATGCCCCTCAACCTCCTCAGCCTGTCTCTACAGACTAGGTGTTCTGGCCCTCTTGAAACCAGAGAACAGCCATTCCTGGGTAAATCCTGCAATCCTGCAACAATTGCAAAATCCCTGGAAAAGGGATTTCAGTTTGGGCAGCACATATATGCATCAGCCTGTGTGTGTGTTTGAATGAGTATGGGATGGGAGAATTGGGAGAATGTCTGTCCCAGAGCTCTTGGTGTCTGTGTTCATGTGGTGTGCTGGGAATATGACACAGAATATTTTGGGGTGTCTCTGCAGGTCTAAGGACCTGATAGGAGCATCATGCATTAGAGGTTGTAGTGGCAAGTGAAGAAGCTAAAGAGAAAGAAACATTTCTGTGTTCACAACAGGTGTATACTCAGAGAGAGCTGCCTGAGTGTTTCAGGCAGACCTTCCCTAAGCCTAAATCCAAGGTGTCCTCAGCTGTGGCAGAGCTGGGAGCAAAACTCACATTTTGCTCTTGCTTTTCTTTACTAATAAACCTCAAGTTTCTTTCCTTTGGAACAAGCTGCATTAAATTCCTGAGATACAGACTTAGACTACCTGCCATTGAGGTCTTGTGTGTCTTTACAGTGTCAACCCTGGAGGCCAATATTAAAAAAAAAAATCTGATTTTTTGTCTGTATTCTGTTTTATTGCTTGGAAATAATAAACATTTGGTTTCCCTGTCACTTCTAGTCTTCTAATTGCAGTCCTAATATGAATGCATACAACAGCACTGTGTTTCTATGTCTGTACAGAAAATGACAATAAGATTAAGAACATGGGCTTGATTATAAAGGCACCATTAAATTTTGGCATCATCCACTTTGTGCACTCCTCTCCTTCCCTTCACAAACAAATGGTGCAGGCGTTCGTTTTCGGCTGCAGAAATCTTCATTAAAGTTGAGGAATTAAATATAGCACTTTAGCTAATTAATTATGGTTTGATCATTTTGACACCTCCAAATGACTCAGCCACATACCTGGAAGCTTTGTCAACTCAATTGCATCTTTATTTTTGTTGCCTTTAACCAACAATGAAGACTAATGCCACTCTTTCTAGTTTTCAATCACCTCTACAGAAGTGCTCCCCTGGCAATGTGCAGGGACAGACCTAATTAATCCCTCATCTGCCCTGCGCCGTGTCTATACATCACACTGGCAGTTGGAACTGCTGCTTGTTTTAAGGCTATTGCTGCAATGAAATGCTCATCTGTTTTTCAATAATTTTACCACAGGTGGTGATTTGTAATTAGAAAGGGCAGAATCCGAATTTATTTTTTTTTTTTATATCATCATTTTTGTTATTATTGTTATTTGTTAGGAGAAGCGAGGTAACAGTGGGAATAATGATGATAATAATAATAATAACTGCTGCACGGCAGGGAGGGAGCATTAACTTCTGGCACCATGAACAACAGTGGATTTTGAGCTCATTGAAAGAAAATAACAAAGATTTGCACTGATGTGTCTGCACACAGGTTAAGGATCAAAGACTTGGAGAAGTCAAAAGATTTTGCTGAACAGAGAGGAGCTTTGGAAGCTCAGAATCTATGCAGAGCACTGTCAGAACCCTGAGAATTACTTATAGTCACAGAATCACAAAATGGTTTGGGCTGGAAGGAACCCTAAAAATCATCTATTTCCAGGTTGCTCCAAGCCCTGTTCAGCCTGGCCTTGGACACTTCCAGGGATCCAGGGGCAGCCACAGCTTCTCTGGGCACCCTGTGCCAGGGCCCCACCACCCCCACAGGGAACAATTTCTTCTTAAGACTTAATCTAAATGTAACCTCCTTCAGGTTAAGGCCATTCCCCTTGTTCTGTCACTCCATACCCTTGTGGAAAGTCTGTCTCCAGCTCTCTCCCTCTAGGTCATGGAAGTTTTCTGTAAGGTCTCCCTGAAGCCTCTACTTCTCATTTTTCTCCATTTTTTCCTACATTTTCCTGCATAGTTCCTTTTCTAACTTTTTTCCACTGTCTGCCTCATCTGCTACTGTTCCCTGCATCAAAGAATCACCGGGCTCATTGACTGTGGGTTCTTACCCTCTGACGCCAGGTTTTGGAATTGTGATTTACCGAACAGTAGGACATGCGCCAAAATTCCTGGATTGCTTTAGAATAACAAAACAGAATCAGGGGATAGTTTGGTTTGTAAGGATCTTAAAAGAACATCTCATTCCAGCTCTTCCCTGGACCATGCAAGTTGCTCAGACTGAGATTTTTAGAGACCTTGGTGTGTGTTATGTCTGGTGGTATTTTCAGAGAACATTGTTCTACTCCTCTTTTACTTCAGCTTATAGGAACTCAAGATCTTAGAAGATGTTTCTCTTTAGTACTCTCCTGAGCCCAGAACACTACCTCATATTCCTCTGACTTCCTTGTTGACTCCTTGTTTCCTTTGAAAACCACATAGTGATATAGGAAAAGGTTTAGGTCCTAATACTTTCTGAATTGGCCCATGGTGCCTTTTAATGTAGACTTCCCTCACATTTCAGCATAAAGCTGAATTAATTCAGCTTTTCATAAGGCAATGAAATATGAATTAACTTAAGGAATATAAAGCCATAGCTCTTACATTAGCAGAGTGCCATGAGAGAGCTGGGTTTCAGGCCTTTCTTTAACTGGTTTGTGTGAGCTGGAACAGTTTCAAAAGCACAGGCCTATTTCACCCCATTCTATTGTTATAGGAACAGCAAAATCTTCAAGAAAGTAGAAAATCTGGGTGCAGTTCCAAACTCCAGAACAGATATTTAACATCTCTCTGCTGGTTCTGAGGGGTGTACCACCCTCCTGAGAGGTTTTACCCTCTTGTGGGGATAAAGGGCTGAGTAAAACTGAGTTTAAAGTCTCCTCTTTGTAGTGTTAGGAGTTTTTTCCAAACTTTGAGAAGTGTGTTGCTGGTGAGGAAAAGGAGAGAAGAAGGTTGATTTGCTGCTTATGTTGCCAGCAAAGATGGGATGTGCAAGAGAAATTAATGAGTTTCCACTTATCAGGCCCTCTCTCCATCTCAGCAGCCTCAATGAACCTGGTCTCCACCATGTATACCTTAAGTAAAATATTTTCCGTGATGGTAGGCTTAGAAAATTCCTGGCTTTCTCACACTTAGACCTGGTTTATGCTGGCCTGTTGTGGCTATTTGGTGTTAGGAAAAGCTTCCCAGATGGTCTTCCAGGTAAAATGAGTTCCTCACCTGTGCTCAAAATCCCTTTTTAATGTTCTCAGTTCAATCTCATCTGCTCTCCTTGACCTTCTCACTCAAGACCTCACAGTTCCCTGACCAAAATCCACCAGGACCTGAAGAACAGAACTGTGTGAGTCCTAAATGTTAGATCAGCCTAAAAGTCTTGGGTTTGAGTGTTATGTTTCCTTGTTTTAATTCTGACCTACTAAAGGAAAAATAAATTGAATGGGAAGAAGTATAAAGCCCCAGAGACAGGGCTGTAGCTCCCCCTCCTCCCTGTCCCCAACCAAATTCATGACCAGACAAGTCACAGGCTCTGGGAATTACCAGACAGACCCCATGCATTTTTCTGGCTCAGCTTATTCCCTAATGTTACTTTTCTCTTTCCGTTTTCCTCTCTCTCAGGGCACCTTGCCCATTTCCTAATGCTCTGAAATCTCTTTCTACGTGGCCAGGCATTTTGTTTTAATTTTTTTTAATGAATTCAGCTCAGCGCCCACACATCCCCTTAACCATGGATTTGTACGCTCAAGAGAAGACATGGAGAGATGTTGATGTTTTTGGCTGGCATTCATGCCCTCAGTACCTTTTTTTTTTTTAATTTTTTCGGGTTTTTTTTATGAATATACATGTTTTCTTGGCTGTTTGCACCGGAGCCCATCTGTTAGAATGGCATGGTTCCTGCTCACAAGTGGAATCAGACCCTTGCTGGAGGGGGTGGGTTTCAGGCAGTGCTGGGTTTTTTAGCAGCAGGAACTCTCCAAGAAGGAGCTCCCCTGGGTCAGCACAGGCACCACCTGCCTCCCTCCACATCCATGCACCACTTGACACCCTGGCACCGAAGGGCAGCGGGGCCAAACAGGGTTAGGGGAGGAAGGCACAGGGCTTGGGGGCTGCCAGGAAAACCGCTGGTGTTGAACGGTGTCCCAGAAAGAACGTGGGATGCTTTACAGAAACCCACATGTATCCAATAACTGGAAAGGCAAAAAACACTCGTGTGAGACAGAGCAGGAGACACCAATTCCTAGACAGTTTAAGGCGTCAGCTGAGATCTGAGGAGCTGATTTTTCTGTGTTTGAAGAGACATCTGTGATAAATTGCTCAGTGTTGGGTTGGAGGAAGGGCTGTTTGCAAGCAACACAGTGTAAGTAGCACATGGGCCATCCATAGTCATTTAGGCAAAAGAGACCAGCAGCTCTGCTGAGATAGGGGATGCAGGAGATGTAGGGATGACCCTGGAATATTTGGTTTTCATTAAAAACAACAGCCAAAAACCCCATCTTCTTTCATTTTTTCCCCCATTTCCTTGAAAAACTCCTTTCCTCTCCAGAGGGAGCTTCAGCAGAAACTATGGTGGCCAGGGAAGTGGTGGAGTCACCATCCATGGAAGTGTTCAAAAAACATATGGATGTAGCATTTGGGAAAATTGTTTAGTGTGAACATGGTGGTGCTGGGTTGATGGTCAGAGTTGGTGTTCTCAGAGATCTTTTTCAAAATGAATTATTCTGCGATTCAACAATTAATTTTTATTTTTTTCTGTATTGCAGCTAGTGGAAGTTCAGATCAACTTCCTAAAGGATGTGTGGCCTGAAAACCTCAATAAACAGTGATTTAAAATTTAGTCCATCAGTTTAAATTTCTTAATGGGGACAGATTACAGAAATGGCTGTTGGTGGTAATTCTTAACACTGATTTTAATACAGTCTTTAGATTTCTTTTTAGAAGTTCAAGATCTGTCTTTATCTGTTAGCCAAAAAACAAAAAATAAAGAAGATTTTTATATAATTTTTCACCTTTTTTTTGTCCAAACTTTTCTTTCAGCACTCACTCAACCTGAAAATGGGGAAGACATAGAAGGTTTTATGAAAAGAAAATGGATAAATCAGAACTACCCACAGTGTGACCCTTCCTTCATGATCCTGGAAAACAAGTGTACAGTGAGGGGGAAGAAAGAAAAAAAGAGTCAAGACATTCTTAATTGATCAAACCAGAAAAACTCAAAGATGAAAGAGAAGGAAGTTCCACTTTTTTAAAAAAAGATAAATGGACAAAAGCACCTTTGGTAACTTGTGCCTGGATTCTGGCTGGGTAACAGGTATGTCCTGTGCTCTCTTTTCAGCTGGGGTTTCCTGTGACACCTGCATGGATCTTTGCCAGGGAAAAGTGCAGAACTGAGCCATAGTCAGCTCTCAAATGTAGATTATTTCAGGTGAGACAGCCTGGCTCATCCTTTGGCTGGGGCAACAGAACAGAATTTTCTCCCAATATTAAAGATACTGATTAGCTTTCTGTCCCCAAGTTTTTTTTTTTTTAGTTTTAAATTTAAGATTCTTCAATCACAAATACAAAACTCTATATTTTGTAAAAAACAATTTGTCTGCATACAGACACGTCCAGGCTTTTATTTTTGGCAATATGATTTAAAGTGCTTCAGGAGAGCAGTTAAGGACAAGTCAGGTGACTGGAGTGCTAAACTGGTGGCAAATATCTTCTAAGCACTGGGAATGAGATTATAAACAGGTAAAATCCAAAGAAGAATGGAAATTCAAATCCAGGACTCCCCCACTTTAAGGTGATTTTTTTTTCAGACTTCCAGAGTAATTTCTGATATTAATGAGAGAAGGAAGACCTCAAAATGTTGGAAGGAGAGAACAATAATTCTGTTGTTTCACCAAAGTTGTGTGTGTGGTCTTCATTCCGTCAAATTTTAGCTTTTCCATTATTTATTTTATTAAATAAAGTAAAAAAAAATGCAAACAAAAATGACATGCAACCTTGTAAAGGTGGTGACCATATTAAAAATTAAACCTATGAATAATGTGGATTTATCAGCTAATGACCAGCAGATACAGAGATTAAATAACTCCCTGGTCTCCAGACAGGGATGGTAGGATCCACTCCCATGGCTGCTCCAGGAAACTTGCTTTTCAGCTGCTCAAGCTGTAGTTATTTAAACTTTGATAGTAAATTTAATATCTGTCATTCTGGCTCCTTTTGTTCATGAATTGTGAATTTGAACATGGTCTTAAAGGGAAAGGAAAAAGAAAACCTAAATTTCTGCATGGTTCTGTCCCAACACCCCCTGTATGAGAAAGCAGGATCCCGATTTGTCTATTGATTTAAAGTTCAGCATCTTCTCAGATGATTATGTAACAACTTTCCTTCAAGTTAATCCTGACTATAAGGAATAATAATAACAAAAAACATACCAGAACTGCTTCTTACTGCAGCTTTTTCGCTTTTCTAGCATTAAGGTTTATTAATATTAATCAAATATTTTGAGTTCAATATATGATTAGTTGTTCTCATCCTAAACTGAGTCTCTGGGAAGCAGAGAAGCCTAAATTCTTCCCTCAGTGGAGTGAGAGCATGATTCCTCCATTAATTCAGGACACTGGTGGGACAATGAAGGAATTGCATGTTGGCAACTCACATTTCCTCTAGCCTCTGGATAAAAGATTTGAGTTTTGTGCTTGCTGCCAATCCTTTAACGATCTTACACACCCTATAATCACCCTAAAAATTTGGAATAAAAGGGGGAAAAAAAAAGAACTGAAAAGGAAAAGAAAAATCCTGCGGGCTGCCTTAGCCAAATATCTTGGGCTTGAGAGCTATTTGATCATTAGTCTAAGTATGGATAATCAGTGTAATGGTAAATAAAGAAATTATACACTGAAATTGAAAAATCACTTGGTAAAAGCCCAAAGAATTATTTCTTTTCTGGAAGATAAAATTCCCAGTGAAAGGAAAATGCTATTTCCCCCTCATTGTGTATCACTTCTGGAGGTGTTTCACTGCTCTGTGTGCCTGTATTTTTATAACACTTCAGCACTGGGATTTCCTATGAAATGTGGCTTCACAGTCTGCCAAAAATGTTGAGATGTACAGAGAAGCTACATCTTCATCATGCAGAGCTAACAGACATTAAACTCAGCTCAGGTTTTTAATATTACCTTATCTCTAACATTTGATTTCCCCTGACTTTTTTTTCCCCAAGTTTTGTCTTTTAGATTGTAGAATAAAATTTGAAAGATATTTTCATTCAGGTTTGCATTGCTAATCTTTGTGCTGAGGATGCTGAGGGAGACTGAAGAATGTGCACAAGAGACAAATTCACAAGAAGCCATTGGAAGAAGAAATGTCAGTTGCAGAATTCCAAACACACAGATTTGTACAAAACAGGGATTTGAGCCTGAAGATTTTTGCAGTTGGGGCAGGATGATGCAATGACAAGGTTCGACTGTTAATAGGCAGGCAGGGCAGAGGAGTTTCCAGACTTCACACCACCTCTCTTGGTTATCTCTACATTTGGAAAATCTTTGCCCCAAAAAAATCACAATCCAGAAATTAACAAAAAGAAGGAACAAAATTAATACACATAAACATAAGATCATGGAATCATAGAATGCTTTTTTGTGGAAGGGGCCATTAAAGGTCATCTAGCCCAACCCCCCTGAAATAAGCAGGGGTATCTTCAACTAGATCTGGTTGCTCATAGCCCCACAGGAGGTGTGGAGGAGATAGACAGAGATAGATGAGGAAAGTGTTTGGAGAAATATGGAGAGAAATGAAGGAGACACATGGAATATGGCATTAGGGGAAACACATCTGGAGAGGTGCCCCTGGAGAAAGGTGCCCTGTGAAGGAGGAGACACATTCTTTGCTTTAATAAAATTACTCCATTTAGGAAAAAGTGAAGAAGCCAAGTCCTGGATCTCATAGCTCTTCCTCCTTTTCTAATTTGTGCAGCTTCCACTGGTCCAAGAACCTACCAAAACCTGTTGCAGGATAAAATAGAGAATGGGGATTGAGTAATGATGGAGATTTTCCAAGAGTGATATCTATAGGAGTAATTGAAAATCCAGTGGCATCCCACATGCAGCTGAATGTGAGTGGACAGAGGACTGGAGGACATTCCCATCGGTGCGTAGAGAAAGCAATCCTGTGTTGTCAGGAGCGGACAGAGCGCTGACCTCAGAGGCTTTTTCCATCTCTAATTTTAATGGTTCCTCAAGCTGCATGGCTTAGAAATACAGGGGCATGTCTTTAATTCATGATTCATGAGGTTTGCACATCCAAGGAATGTTTTAGCTGTATTGACATCCTGTAATGGGCTTGGCACGGAGAAGGCAGGAAAAGGAAACCATCCTCTTGGCCTGGATTTGCCAGAAAATTCTGCTTTCTACCACTGATGAAAGTTGTCATTTCTCCTGTAGTTCCCAGTGTATGTCACTGGCAGAGAGGAGGGAGAAGCAAAAGGGGGGAAAAAATAAAGAAATTAAAAAAAAAAAAATAGAAAAACTCAAATCCTAAAAGTCATCACAACAAACTTGCCGCTGAGTGAAGTTGCTGTTTGGCTGAGCGTGGTGACTGCTGTGCTGTGACAGATCCTGTCAGGGAGGCACTGCCCCAGCTTGCAGGTGTAAGCATGACCTATCAAACTGAATGGGAGCTGACAGAAGGGATTTCTGCAACGTGAAACGGAGAGCTGACATGAAAACAGTGACGTGTGAGGGACCGAATCACCGCGAGCACAACTGTCACAGATGATGTCCAGAGAAATGACAGGAGAATACTAACTTTACTTGATGTCAGCTTAGTTGTCCTTTGTGTTTGGAAGAGTAACTGCTAGGAAGGGAAAAAAATTTTAAAACATACAAGGGAGATAAAAAAGCAGCAAAAAAATCCACGTGCACATCCATTTCAGCTCAACACCCAAAGCAGTTTTAATATCTTCTCACAATATTATTAGCATAAACAATTATATTTGTTGGATTTCATTGACATACCTTCTTCTGTCTAGAATGGTAGGTTTATATAAATTATTTTAGACTGATATTTTATTCAGTCTACTGATAACACCAACGAAGACCTGCTGAGACCACTTCTATCAGCTAAACACTTCTTCTACAAGGGTGAAATCAGTTACCTTTTCACAGAAATAAGTGAATGTTTTCAGTATTATCTGAGTATAAAATTAAATAAAAAAATTAAAATCATCCCCTAAGATATCTAATTTTTTTGTCACATTGTTTTGCAGACTTACTGCATTGAAAAACACTTCAACTCTCTGGGCCAGGAACAATCTCTTCCTTGCACTTTTCTAAGTGCAATAAAATCTCATCTAGAACAGGCATCTCTAGCCTGTGTCTCATGGAAACAACCTCCCCCTAGAATGGAAATGGTTTAAACATGTTGAGATTACAATAAAAACATAAAACTTCTCATCTTTTCATGGGTTATTCAGCCTGTCTGGGAGAGCTGATGTTGGACAAACTCTAAAGACTCTGCAGTTGAAGAGATGGGAGATGAGTCATGACCTCCCTGCTGCCTCTGCCTGTGCCAGGTTGGCTGGCAGGATTGAAGTGAAGGCAGTGAGAGGAGAGGGCAGCCCTTGAAAGGAAAAATGCTCCCACTTCTCCTATGGTTTCAATCAGAACACACCAAAACTTTTCTCCAAGCTTGAAAGCAAAGAGGATTCTAAAATCCTTCCTTCCTCTGTTGCCAAAGTTCCCCAGAGTAGATCCAATCCCATATTCTTATTTTTCTGAGCAAGCAGACTTTGACCAGGAAAAATTACAGATGATAAGAAAAATACAGACTGGAGAGAGCCCCAAATGGAAAATTTCTTATTCTGTTGCCTTAGTGATTTGACATGGTTTAAAAACCAACCAACAAGACAAAAATCCCCAAAATTCAAACAACTTGATTTAGGTCAAGTTAATATAATAGAAGAGCAGAGTTTATTAAAATTGATGTTTTCAAATGAGGTCAGAATTTAAATTTCAAGGACAGGTTGGAAGGCACTAGGAGCAACCTGGTCTAGTGGAAGGTGTCCCTGCCCATGTCAGGGGGTGGAAGAAGATGACCTTTAAGGTCCCTTCCAATCCAAACCATTCTGGGATTCTGGGATTCTGTTGATGGGGGTAACCAGAATATTTTTGTCTGACCTTGGGTGAGTCCCTTTCTCTTCCTTCACCTTTTCTTCCTGGGTGGAGAGATCCATTTTCTTTCTGAGTCAAATTCCAAGTTTACAGAAGTCTTTAGGAGCATTTCCATTGACATCTCAGGGCTCTGGACCAGCCCATCAGGAATTATGCCATGACTTGTTCAGATGTGGAAAAATTGCATTTGAAGCCTCCAAATGCTTCTACATTATAAATAATAGTCAACGTTTCATCAAATTAATTCAGCTGGCTATCAAATCAGATCATGGTTACAACTGATAAAAGCCTGAAACGTTTGTTGATAAGAACTGCCTTATTTTCATTGGTTCCAATTGAAATGGAGAAAAGGCCAAAAATTCAGAAATGTCTTAGAAGGTGGAATTGCTGGAGCATTTCCTCTCAGCAAATTAATACAACTTTATTAAAATTCCATATATACACAACCTGAAATGTCCTTTTTTTTCAGGTGAATCACATATTGAAGCAAAACAGACAAAATTATTAAATTTGAAAGTATTGAAACAGTGCCAATTTATTCTTGATGTGTTGGATTTTGTTGAGTTAGTGAGTATCAACAGTATGTTAGAATTTAGTGATATCCCCTATTTTCTGTCTGAAAAAAATTTTATCCATAACCAATTGAGTCTTTTCTAACACCAATTAATTCTGATCATAGAACAAATCCCATAATAAATGATACATGTGATCAAAGGTCTAACAAATTGCTCAGAAATGTTGAGATTATATGATAGATTTTCTTTCTTTGGGAATCATATGCAGATATGGCACCAGCCACAATATGATAAAAGACTTGGAAGAAACAAACTACCTGTAAACATTTCCCATTCATTATCTTGAGTTTCTGCTACCGTGTGACAAATCATTAGTCGTAGTGTAAGGCAAGCTTTAAAAATGTAATTACTTAATCATGCAGTTAGTTCCCCATCAATCCTACCAGCACTTGCTCTTAACTAGCTTTAAAGAACAAAATTAGGAGTAATTTGTAAGCAAAAGTAATTGAGGGAAGGCTGATATTGCCAAGGTGTTGACAGCACTGCACATGGTGTTTTTCTCTTTTAATTCCCTGGCAAAGCAGTGGTCTGCAAAATTTGCTGAGCAGCACTGCTGGCTGGTGGAGCCTTAAAACCTGTCCTGGTGTCCCAGGACTGAGGTCAGGAATGGGAATTGTCCCCACTTTGTGTCACCACCTCCGTGGGCAGCAGAACGGTGGCGTGGGATGAAGAACGGATTGGTCCATGAGACCCGGATATTAGTCCTGCAATCAATCCTGTTTGAATTTCAGAGATTGCAGCATCAGTAACAGCACAGAGCCAGAAAAGGGAAAGGATATGTTGGGAGCAAGAAGAAACAGAGCTTTTAGTCAGTGGATGTTGTAGTTCATAAAACCCCAGGGTATCTAAAATAAGGTAAAGGAAAAATGGATGGTGAATGGAATTTTTTTATGTGATCTGTTTGACTGGAGAGTGTACATTAAACAAAACTTGAACTATCATAAGGAGGAAAAAAAAGGTACTTTTAACCCTCTTTTCACCTGTGAAAATTCTGAAAAAAAGATTTTAAATTATTCAAGAGACTGGTCTTTTCATTGGCAAGGATGAAAAAGTCTAGTGCCCTGATTTTAATCAACTTATGAACTGCAGTGGCTGCATGTGTAAAAAAACAGTGCTGGCAACAGGACCAGGGCAGGGATTGTCTTTTTGTGCTGGGCACTGGTGAGGCCACACCTTGAGTCCTGTGTCCAGTTCAGGGCTCCTCTATTCAGGAAACACCCTGAGGAGCTGGAGCGTGTCCAGGGCAGGGAACGGAGCTGGGGAAGGGGCTGGAGCACCAGGAGGGGCTGAGGGAGCTGGGAAAGGGGCTCAGCCTGGAGAAAAGGAGGTTCAGGGGGGCCCTTCTGGCTCTGCACAACTCCCTGACAGGAGGGGACAGCCGGGGGGGTCAGGCTCTGCTCCCAGGGAACAGGGACAGGACAAGAGGAAAGAACCACAGACTGCAAATATTTATGAAACCAGGCAGGAAAAATAAAATTATATTTCTTTCTTAATTTAACCCCCCCCCCAAAAAAAAACTACAAACAAACAAACAAACAAACACAAACCAACCAAAGAAAAAAAAAAAAAAAAAAAAAAAAAACCCAAACCAAAAAACCCAGATGGATATTTTACAAGATTTTTTTTTCTCTTGGGAAGATTAAGTTTCCATGCAAGATAATGCAGCTGGAGGTAGACTGTTCAGGGAGATTCCTCTACACCTGTCAAGTATGCCATGGAGGAGAAAAAGACTGAGAATAGCCAAGTCAAATGGGAAAATAGAAGTGGAGTTTTCTAAAGGAAACTTCCCTACTTTTTATCAAATAGTTCGTGAAAATTTATTTCAAGATGTGTCTCTATTGAAAACTGGTTATTTCTTTTAGGAAAATTTGGTCCTGATTTGGGAGGAACAGGCATTAGGTCAGTTTTCACATTTTTGCAGCAGCCAGCAAGGCATGATGAACTAAAGAAAGAACGAAATTAAAAGAGTTTTATAACACTGTGATCTATGCCCTCCCAAATGCTGGCAGGGATACAATGGGAGAGAGTGGTTTTTCAGAAAAGAGAATCCTTCTGGTCAGGGATGAGGGCTGAAGAAGTATATTCAAAGGGAATGTGAGCTGAAGAAGAAAGTAGAAATGGTTGGTGAAGGTTAAAGTTCACTGTAGAAAGTGTCTCTATCCCAGCGTAACTGAAACTAATTAAGTGTGATTGCAACCCATTTCTTTTCAATAATTGTGCCTGTGGGTTTATTTAGGACATAATGTTGAATGATCTCTTAAGTCACAGTCCTTGTGACACCTGATACGATTGCAGTGTGTTTTTGTCAGCCACCTCATCTCCACCAAGGGTTGGGGGGTTTAATAAGAACCACACAATCAGCTCATCTCAATAACTTCTAAATTACTTGAAACTCTGGCTATTAAAACCTTGCCTTCTTCCCATACTCTTGTGTTGGCTGTGAGTAGAAAATAGGGAGGGAACAGAAGGAAAGTTACTTTGATAGGTGTCCTGGTTTAGGGCAAATCTGGGAGAAAACCTCCGAATGGGGCCCCTCCTCCAACTGGTCCAGGAAAAAAATTTGCTTAGAAAAAGTGGGGAAAATAAATGTTTATTTAATAGAAATTTTATATTAAACAATAAAACCTCTTGCTGTTCATGAAAAGTCCTTTTCATGGGGTGTAGCTCGGCTCGCTCAGGTTCTTATCAGTCCCTGACGAGGCCCAGGCCCTGGTGGGCCACAGGCCTGAGCTCCCAGGGTTTGTCTGGGTTTTCAGACCAGAGCAGGTTTGAACAGATCCAAGGAAAAAGGAAAAAAGCAGTCTGGAGAAGTTCCCTGCCTCAGCTAGGTAAAAACCAACAGCAAAGGAGAGCTCTGTCCCGGTGTCTGTCCATGCTGCAGACAGCACAATCCAGGAGCAGGATGCAGGGCAGTGAGGGCTCCTTCTCAACACAAACTGCGGCCTCTTCTTCCCCCCACTTCACCTCTTGAAGGTGCAGAACTTAATATGTAACATAAGGCAACTAGGGATACAAGCATCACAGAGTCACCACGTGACAGTAGGGCAAGGGGAACTTGGCTTCAAAATCTAAGAAGATATATTTAGATGAGATATTAGGAAGAAATTTTTCCTTGTGAGGATGATGAGGTTCTGGCACAGGCTGTCCAGAGAAGTTGTGGCTGTCCCACCCCTGGAAGTGTCCAAGGCCAGGTTGGATGGGGCCTGGAGGAATCTGATCTGGTGGAAGGAGTCCCTGGCCATGGAGGGTTGGAACTCCTCAGTCTCTGAGGTCCCTTCCAACCTTTCTAGGGTTCCATGGAATGCTGCACACTCACAGCTCCAACGTGGTGCTTTGCATCTTGGCATTTCAGAGGCATGGAGGAAACCATCCCAAGCAATTCATTCAGGTAATTGAACATCTTTTCCTTAGAGATATTGTGTGGGTGGACCATGATTTTAATTTTTGATTTTCATTTTCACTGCTGGTTTAACCAGCAGGTATTTCAGCAAGAGAAAGAAGTGTTTGCCCCTAAGGAGGGGGGTTTAGTACTGAGTAACATATAAAGCATTTAAGGAGAGATAAGCCAACTTGAGACATCCAAAACCAAGGGAAAAGGCAGTGTGAACTCACGCAACAGAAACCATTTGCTCCTCATGAACTCTCACCCCAAACTCCACACTGTCTAAACTCTAAGGATGGGTCTTGTTTAAGCACTACATAATGTGATGGTACCCAGTATTCAATAAAATCACTGAAACTCTTCCACGGTGCCGCAGATTCACTTGCTGAACATGTCATGAGGCAAAATTTTATAGGCATTGTAAAATCTTTTTACCACACACAGCTGCATTACCCAAAATGATTCAAATCTGCAGGGCATCTGAAACACACTCTACAGCAATAATAGGCTTTGCTGCTTAAAAAGTGATTATGACTAATGCACAAAAACAATTATCACCAAGCTTAATTGCAAAGGATTAAGCACAGTATATATATATGTATATAACTATGCATACCTACATTTAAATTTATGTTCATATATATCATATTCCATATCTAAGGTCCTACTAGGAAAGAGGATCTAACAAAAATATAGCTGAGGCGAGTGTGGGTGTTTCTGGAGGAAAAAAAGGAAAATAATATAAAGCGAAAAAATAAGCCCACAAAACCCAGAAAGAGCTCGTTCAACAGAAGATATGGAAGTCATCCAGAAAGTACAGACAGTGATCTGAGTGTTAAAGGTGACAAGGGTTTACTGAGAATGATTATATTGAGTTCTGTTGGAGCTGAATATTCATTGATAGCACTTTCATTTTGAGAGTGATCTGCAGCAGATCCTCTGGTGAAGACCGCAAAACATGAAAAAAGGTTAAATTCTATTTATTCTCTGCATATCTATTCCTATCTTCCAGGAAAATAAGTTTTTAAAGAGTTTATAATCCAGAAGTACAACCTGTGCCTTTATTTATTCCCATCCTTGGAAATGTCCAAGGCCAGGCTGGACAAGGCGAGTGGAAGGTGTCCCTGCTCACAGCAGAGAATGGAATGAAATTAATTTTAAGATCTTTTCCACACAAACTGTTCTATCTTCTATGATTTCTAAAATATGAGTTTACTTGTCTTTCATTACCTTTTTTCTAGTTTCTTTATGAAAGAGCTTATATTTTTGGCCTCAGTAACCGTATTTTCACGAACTCCAGTTCCTAAATTATCTGCCCCATGTACTGATATTCTGCCAGGCTATCAAGATTGTCTGGCAGTATGATCTAGAGAATGGTGTTGTATTCCTACACTGGCTAAATCCAGGATTGCTCATAGCATTTCACACCTGCCTACTGCCCAGCCCCACCGTATCAGGTAGACTCAGTGTATGTATAAACTTCTCCTATAAAGCAGCAGAACAGGTACTAACTGCTTTATTGCTATCATTGTTTGAAGAGGTTATTGTTATTTTTTCTGAGCTTCCAGCTGTGATGGTCCTTAAAGAAGAAGGCAGTTGTGATTAAAGTAGAAACAATTAGGAAAAATGAGCTAAACCCTCAACTGTTGCCAGCTTCATTGACTTCAAGAAAATTAGGTCAAGTGATGTCAATTGGGGCCCCACCAGTTGAGTTATCTTTTTCTTCTGCTTCAGGCTTTTGCTGTGACCTTCAGTAATTACACCATGCAGCAGGCACACAAGTGGAGAGACTAAGTTGTTTAAAATGAGGTGGATAAAACAGAAGAAAAAAATACAATGATTATTATTAGTATGAATTGCAGTAAGGCCCATAGGCTGTAAAAGGCAATATTTGTAGTGTGCAATCAAACATGGATAGGATGATGCCCGGGAACACTCTGTTCCACCAGTGAGGCTCTGTCAAGCAATCCTTTCACCCCTGGCTGTGGATCACTGTGTTAATAACTGTGTCAAGGCTTCCTTGATTGTGCTGCTACAGATGAGTCGTTTGATGCAGCTTTAGACTCTGAGGCTGCCTTTGAATTAGCAAACCTGCAGCAGCAGGTCAGTGGCACAGTGTATTGCCTCCCATTACATCCTTAGTGCACCCACTGGATTGTGTTTAGCTGTATTTTTACAGAAAAACTCACATGAATGGTTTGGGCAGCAGCACTGGAGCACTCCCCATCAGCAATTTGGATTTGAGGGTGACAGTGTTATGTGTGTGTGGATATAAACACTGCTGTGCCAGCTGCTCTGGCTCCCAGAATGGTCCCTGGCACTGTTTAAACATGCAGCATATGAACCTGAAGAAAATCCAGTGTAGCTCTACAGTATCTGTTTACTCTATACTCAGATATCTCCTATTGAAAACTGAGGTTCCTGAATTTATGGTGGACAAAAATTATGTATTGACATAAAGACCAGGAAAATACAGGCATTCTGCTTGGCTGCTCTACAGGTATGGATCTTAGGATTGTTTTGGCTGGATTTATTATTTTTTAAATAATTAGATTGCCCAAAATTTTGGAGCACATAGTTATCCTTCATTATTTATGTTTTATTAAAGATTGATTTCACTTAATCTAAAATTTAGGCATGTGGCATTAACTCAGCAGCTGCTATGGTGGAAGGAGAGACAAACTTCTTGAGAAGAAAATTTGCCCCACATCTCTTAGATGTTTCTTTCCAGATGGGACAAATGTCCTTGTGGATGTGTACATCCTCCTCTATCAACCATTAAGGGAGCCCAGATGAGTTGCTTGGGATGTATGCCTGGTGTTTTAATGATAAAATTAAGGAATGAATCACATTCACAAACCTGGGGTTTGCTGAAGGAAGCTAGAACTTCCAAAGGCCTACAAAAGTTAATGGGAGTTAGGTGTTTAAAGCCAAAATTTTGATAGATCAAGGCTAGATCTGCTAGAGAAATATACATTTTTTTTTCTGATTTTTTTTCCAATAAGGCTCACTCCACATGACATTCTGGTTAGGTAGAACTACATCTTGAACTTTTGAAGGATATCTTAAATGTTGAAATTCAGTTGTTTGGAAACCAGAGGAAAAGTTATGCAAAGCCTAAAAGAGTTAGAAATTGATATCTTTATTTTTTTTTGCATTGACTTTTAATCATATTTATGTGACTTTTTTATATTCATGTCATATTTGAAAAATTAATTCTAGTTTTTTTATTGGTGATAAACTGAACCTTTCTTGTTAAAAATCTGGTGTCTTTTAAAAATTCAAAGTTTGAGGAAAATGTCAGCAGAAAGACCTGATTTTTTACTCAAAGGCTGCTGTGTTTTGCATTTCTGATGGAAAAAAAAAAAATCAGGAAAATATTTATTAGCTCTTTAGGAGAACATCTGTTTGTGATTGACTTAAGTCATTAGTCTGGTGTTTTTGTTTTGCTTTTTATTTTTTTTTTTTTCTCTTGAGAACCAATCTTCAATCTTGTTTCTATCCTTTCTAATAAAAATCTCTGATTTTCCTCTATCAGTTTTGAAGAGACCAAAACGCTCCATTTTCACGAGGGGGAGAAAATAGCAGTGATTAAGTTGAGCTCTGCACCTCTCAATAGAAAACAGATATTTTTTATGGAAAGCGGCCACAGCTGCACATAACAACATGCATTAGTGCATCTTGCAGGGAAATGAAATCGAACAGCAAGACACGATCATAAGCCTATCTTGGAGTGTAGTCAATTTGTCCAGTAAATATTGTGGCATTAACAGTTTTATTTGTTGATCATTTCTGATGTTAATGGTAATGGGCCCCTTTGGTATTGGGATATTTATGTCTGACAGCGTGGTGCAATTTACATTAATAAGACTCATTAATTTCAGATGGTTTCTACTATGGAGGAAGGAAATATTAGAAGTGTTTTGTGGGGGTTTTTTTCAGCATTAGTCTCTCTCTCCATACAGCACAGAGCCGCTAAGCTGCATGGCTGTACAACAATGAATGCTCCCTTGTTGTTGCTATTAATGATTTCCTTGCCTGCCAAAGTTGAGAGTGGATAGCTGCCTCTTGGAGAAACTGTAGTGATTCCAAATTTTCTTAGATTTTTCTTCTTTTCCTTAATTTTTCTTTTTTCTATTCCCCCATTTTATTTTGTTTTTTTGAGTTTGTTTGTTTATTGTGGGGGTTTTTTTGAGTTTTTTTGCTTTTTGAGGTTTTTTAATGTTGGTTTTATGGTTTTTTGGTGTCTGTAGAATTCATAATCTCAAGCAAAACCAAGAAGAATTTCTATTTCCTCCTCCCATTTCCTACATCCTCTTGGCTTCCATGATAATGACAATCTTGGCCATCATTTAGAATCTGGATGCTAAAATTAATTACAACTTTGTGGGAGGATCTATAAGAGAAATGACAATTCCTTCCTTGAAAATGGTACGAATGACTCAGTTCTTTCCTGTGTTCAATTTTTATAACAGGAAATAGAAAGCTAATTACTGGTTATTAAGGGGTTTCTAAATATCTCTCTCTTTTATTAGTTGGACAATGAACAGTTACTTCATATGAGATGGGAAAAGTCAAAGCAAATAATTTATTGGGACTGATTTCCATAATGGGTTTTCAGGCACAGACTCACGGCACTGGCAGCTGACATGACAGCCACTGTCCTGCCTTAGCTACAAAATGGTTTTCATTCTTCATGAAAATGGAAAATTCAGTATTTTAGCTCTTTAAAACTGAGACAGATGTACTGGACAAAAGTGCACTGACTCACACTGTCTAATTCCACAGTGTGATGATTCTGCTTTCATTTGGGTGGGGAGTTGTGTTTTTTGTTGTTGGGTATTTTTATTATCTTATTTTATTTTGCAGTCTCTAAAAAACAAATTTGAAAATGTGCCCTTTTTCAAGAATCCCAGAAAACATGTTACTTTCCTAAGGAACAAATTTAAGCAGTTAATAGTATAGGTAAAGCTAAGGAGAAGGGCTTTGGAATAAAAATGTGAGGGTTTAGTTCTGGGGAAAAAGCCCCAAACAAGAACTAAGGGTTTTATTCAGGTCTGATTGAAAGAAAGAGAGTTGGGGTTGTTCAGCCTGGAAAGGAGAAGGCTGAAGGGAGACCTCAGAGCCCCTTCTGGTGTCTAAAGGGGCTCCAGGAGTACTGGAGAGGGACTTTGAACAGGGACATGAAGTGACAAGACCTGGAGAATGGCTTCAAATGGACAGAAGGCAGAGTTAGATTATAGATGAGGAATAAATTCTTTTCTGTAAGGCTGATGAGTCCCAGAGAAGCTGTGGCTGCCCCATCCCTGGAAGTGTCTGAGGCCAGGATAATACAATGGTTTGGGTTGGAAGGGACATTAAACATGATCTAATTTAATCCCTGCCATTGGCAGGGGCACCTTTCTCTATCCCAGGTTGCTCTGAGCCCCATCCAGCCTGGCCTTGGACACTTCCAGGGATCCAGGGGCAGCCACAGCTTCTCTGGGCACCCTGTGCCAGGGCCTCACCACCCTCAAATACTTCCTATACCTTCATATTCTCTCCAGGTGTTTCTAACCACCTTATTTTTCTATCAGTTCTTCTTTCACTGATTGAATAAAGAGATGAGGTTTGGTGAGCACAAATAGCCCTGCACAGATTCCCCCTTTTTCATAACTCGTTGACAGTTTCATTATTTCTGTTCAAACGAACCGGAAGCGTAAATTCACGCTCTTCCCCTTTGCCTGACCGCGGGCAGACACTGAACAGCAGTGGGAAAAATAACTGTGACCCTGTTTCCCTGAAGCAAACCAAAATTGCTACCCCTGGAGCTGAGTGAGATTTCAGGGGCAAGCTGAGAAATGCACATTTCTCATGATGATGTGCTGATTAAACTTTCCTCTTTGTGTGTTCACGTCCTTTATTTGCATCAAAGACCAGAGTGGCTCTGTCTGTAATGCAAACTCCCCCTCTGTGGGTACTTTCTAATGCTGCCAACAAAAAAAAAATGCAATAAAACAGTAAAGGGAGATATAAAATAAAAATAACAATGCAATGGAACAAGTTTACTATGCCAAATTAATGTCCTTATGGTACCATTATATTAACGCTCCAATTCATATTTACGTGGTGACTGCAGAAAAATACAGATAAGTTTTATTTTCTCCCACTGTCCCTCCTTCTTTGCAGCCATACAGTTGTCTTTCATATGAGCAGCTTGTGGGTGTCACCTACTAATTCCCCAAGATGCAACTTTATAAATGCACCAGGCAACATCAGGGTAAATCTTCTGCAGGCTGGGGCATGAACAGATCAAGAACCAAAGAGGATTTGGGGCGTTTGGGATATTTGGAGGGGCTGGTGGGTGAGAAATGGCCATGTCCCATCTGTGTGCTCATTGGACCCCACACCCTGGGCTGATCTCCCGGTGCGGGCAGCAGGGGAGGGAGGGATTCTGCCCCTCTGCCCCGCTCAGGTGAGACCCCACCTGCAGAGCTGCCTCCAGATCTGGGGTCCCAGCACAGAAGGACATGGACCTGACATGACCACTAAGATGATCAGAAGGATGGATCATCTCTGCTATGAGGAAAGATTGAGAGATTTTGGATTCTTTGGCCTGGAGAAAAGGAGGCTTCAGGGTGACCTGACTGAGCCCTTCCAGTACCAGAAGGAGCTGACAAGAAAGGTGAAGACAGACTATTTTCAGGGGCATGTAGTGATAGGACAGAGGGGAATGGCTTCACACTGAGGGTAGGTTTGGATGGGATTTTAGGAGAAAATTCTTTACTCAGAGGGTGGTGAGGCCCTGGCACAGGGTGCCCAGAGAAGCTGTGGCTGCCCCATCCCTGGAAGTGTCCAAGGCCAGGCTGGACAGGGCTTGGAGCAACCTGGGATAGTGGAAGGTGTCCCTGCACATGACAGCGGGGTGGAACAAGATGAGCTTTAATGTCCCTTCCAACCCAAAGCACTCCATGATTCTGTGATTTTAATAAACCACAGCCAATAACCCACTTTAATCAACCCAAATACATATCTTAGAATCATTTATCTTTTCAGGGGCAGATTTGCCACCTATGAGAATTAAGACCTAATTCTGGTTTCTTCTCCAATCAAATCTTACCAATACTTGAAAGTGATGTAATGTTTAATGTGAGTGAATAAGAATCAGAGACTTATTTTTCATTTTTTAGGATAGGCATAGATGGGAATCAGATTGCACCCTAATAGAAAAAAAATTACAACTATTTATTTTTAATTTTGCCCAAGTTGAGATATTTGACTAGAAAATTATTTGTCCGTAGTTTACATCCAGCTGCTTGCTTTTTGTTTTGATTTTAGCCTTTTTCCTCTTGCAGGGTAGTGAGTCTGATTTTTATATTTATATTTTTTTTAATCTTTTGAAATGTTTATACTAAAAGATTTTACTTTTCAAAATAACAAGAAGAAAGAATCATGAAGATATTATTAGTCCTGCTTGAGGGATCACTTAAAACAAGATCAGGGATGTTGTTCATGTGAAACCTTCCCAGATTTGGCCAAACTATAAGTATTTGGAAACTACTCAGTAATAAGACAATGCAATTATCCAGTGGTTTAGTCTGAACTCAGCATGATTCAGCCCCTTACGTCTCCTGGAAAACTGTAGATCCTTGTCTGCTTTTCCTAGCTCCTTGGTCCCAGGGCTGGGCAGCCTGGGACTGGGAGTCTGTAAAGTACATGGAGACAAGGGAAAACCTTATGAGCAGCTTAGCAGGGGGCTTTTGATGTGGTGGTAGAGAGCTGCAGCCAACTCTGGCTGCTGGATACCTCTGTCAATGGGAGCTGAGGTTTGAATCCTGTGGGTAGATTTGTGCTGGCAGAGTGCAGATCAGAGGAAGGAAAAAGAAACTGTGGAGTCCATTAAAAAATTATGTGATGGAGAAATGTGAGTCTAATTTTGTTGTTGTTTCTAGATTTTAAAACCTTAGGTGATTACCTGGACAGAGAAATAATTCAGGTTGTTTTTTTTATGGAAACCAAACTACAGCATGTTGTTGGAGCCAGTGCAGAGGAGAACACAAAGGTGCTCTGAGTGCTGGAGTCCTCCTGCCCTGGGGACAAACTGAGAGCTGGGAGGGACCAGCCTGGACAAGAGAAGGCCAAGTGGAAATTTTAGTGCCCCTTCCAGTGCCCAAAGGGGCTCCAGAAGAGCTGGAGAGGGACTTGGGACGAGGGTCTGGAGGGACAGGACACAGGGAATGGTTTCCCACTGCCAGAGGGCAGGGATGGATGGGATATGGGGAAGAAATTGTTCCCTGTGAGGGTGGGGAGGCCCTGGCACAGGGTGCCCAGAGAAGCTGTGGCTGTTCCTGCATCCCTGGAAGTGTCCAAGGCCAGATTGAATGGATCTTGAAGTAAAAGTAACGCAAGGTTAGTGGAGATGTCCCTGCCCATGGCAGAGGAGGTGGAATGAGAGAATTTAGTGATAATATAAGTTCCAGCCCAAGTCCTTCTCTGAGCCTATGATTCTATGCTATAGTATCTTAAAAAAATTATCTTAAGGAGTAGTTGTATGCTGGCAACCTTCATCCCAGAGCTGCTATACTTCAGAATTTTCTTATTTAACATTCTGGGAAGATTCTTTGCTCAATTTTTTTAAATTTGTGTCTGTCCCCATCCAGGTGAACCCACTAATTTTTCCCTGTAATTCTGAGTCTATCCATGTCCTGTTTCAAAGCTGAGACACTTGACTACTGGGCTTCTCACAGTGCCCTGAAAGCTGCAGCCTGTTTTCTCCAAGAAAACTTAGGAAAAGGAAATAAATTAGTTTAACCACTCCCAATGCCAGTTATCAAATTATATATAAATATTGCTTTCTCCATCCAGTGACACATACATCTACTTAGAGTTAGCAGTACAGAAACCACTTTCTGAAAGGTGCCCATGTCCTTGACAAGAGCACCAGGATATTTTCATGGGACAGCTGCGTTTGCAGTTGTTCCTCCATATCTGAGCATATTCCCTAAGTGGATTTGCTGTTGCTTCTCTGCTAAAAACAAGGTTCCCATTCTCAACGGTGACACAGCTTGAAATAAATCTATGTTACTTTAAAAAAAAAAAAACAACAAAAAAAACCCCACCGTTAAGAGTAAATTAAAGCAGATACGTGGGCTTTGATCAAGTTACAAGCAGGCAGAAGTGTTAATATACTGGAGCATTTTCACAGCGGAAATGAATTACACCATGGGCCATGCAACTGTAAAGTCGAGCGGAAATTGTAACAAAAAAAAAATCAACGACTGAGTCTAAACTGTGAAGGATGTTGGCAAATGTCCAGGAAAAGGTATGGCTGGTGCCAAGCTTGCATAAAAGAATGGTTTAACAGTCACTCCAATTTCTATAACTGCCGGGTTGTTTTTTTTTTTTTCGGTTTTTTTTTCTCTCTTTCCTTTTTTTTTTCTTTCCTTTTAGCTGTTTTTCCTATTGTAACTAATCTCATTAAATAAGGCCCATTGTCTCTCCCCCTCAGACAACAGGCTCATTCACAGGAGCTGTGCCACGCATTGAGATCCTTCAGCAGGGTCTGAAAAGGACAACAGAACGTCGTAAAAAAATAGGATGGATTGAGTGCGTTCCACCCTGAAAGGCAGGAAAAAGCCTTCACAGCATGTCTGAAATTCAGCACCATTTGAAGACATCTATTGGAAAAGCTTGTGTGAAATCCTATCAATGTTTAAGATTATTGGGAGGTGGGAGAGAGGAGTTTTGGGCATGTCTGATGATTCCATAAACCTATGGCAGTGTGACAAAAGAGGGGATCAGCCACCAGGATTAGTGTGGGGGTGACAGAAGGAAGGCAAAATTAAATGCAGAAAAAGGTCAAGTTTGAGGATCTAATACAACTCCCTCAGTGGAAATGGGAAGATCTGCATGAAGCAATTAAAGAATTCAAGCAACTCTAGTTATAAAATACCTCATCACTTATCCATCCCTTCCCTTTATTGCAAAAAACACTTGGTTGAATGAATGTTTATCATGAAAAAATTTCTCAGAAGATAAAAGAAATTACCCTAAACTTAGTTCTAACAAGAGCACAGAGATGGGTAAATGATCATCCTTATAACTATTACTATGTGTAACCAGTGTTTGTAACTAAAATTCCAAGACAAGTCAACATATTTGAACTCATTCTGACACCCTGGGAGAAGAGGCAAACCCCCAGCTCTGTTCAACTCCCTCTTTTAAGTAGTTTAAATGTTCAGCTCAAACTCTCTGCACTTCCTCTGTAGGATCTTATATAAAACTGATGGCTAATAGATTGCCTGTCCTGTTTAAAGGGAAAAATAATTAAGAATTTGACTTGAAATTTATTTATCTGAGTGTGACCAATACCTTTCAATTTTACTACAGAAAGTCAAGGTCTTTTGGACTTTTGACCATCACTGAACAGCAAATGCTGTTGTTGAGGAAAATTTCCCTGGTTAGGAAAAAAACCAGTATATGGATTGAAAAACAAATGTATGGGCAGATAATGCTCAGGTATGAATATTATCCTCAGAGCAATGATAGCTAAAATGTCAAATTCCAGATGACTTTCCATTGCACCAATGGAGGACAATATGTGGAATCCGTGTGAATTAAATAACTGTATTCTGGAGAACAATGTTCTCACTAAGGAAATGCAGTAAAAAGTTGAAACTTCACAGAACCTGTAACAATAGGAATAAAGGACAAATATTAAGTATATTAATAATAACTGTCATGTTACATCCCAGAAGGTTTTTTCCTCAGCCTTGGCACTTCTCTCCACAGCGGTTTTCATTAGTGGTTGCAGTTAAGAACAGCAAGAATCTGTTCTTTCCATTTCCATTAACATTTTAAGAAACAGGGACATTGTGGGCAAATCAAACTCAACTGGAACAGGAGGTAAATCCCTCAGCCACATCCAATTTGGATTCCTTTTCCTAGACAGAGCTAGTGTAGATTTAAACCTGCTGAATTAGTCATGATTTGCAGTCAGGTCAGCGAGAGCTGACTCAGATTGTTGCTATGAGGTGTAAGAAGACTCTTGGTGCTCGTCTGGTGTAAGCCATCTACAGCACTGAAGTCAACAGAGCTAATTATATTTAATTATTTATACAGACAGATAAAATGATTCATAATTTATACCTGTTGATCTGCATCCCCCATGGTTTTAGTGCTTTACATAAAAGTTCAGTACCTGGACAGTTGCTGTGTGATACATCTGGTCTCGTAGTTCAGTAATAGAGATGTTTCCAGAAACAGTAGTTAAACCTATTTGCAGAGCCAAGAAAAATATTGCTGATTACTTATAATATTTGGATCCTCCAATAAAGGGTTTGACTTTAATGAAAGTACTTTTCATGTCTTGGCTGTGGCATTGCGTGGGCAACACACTAGTAAGTGGGAATGCACTGAAGGATTATTTGCTATCATGGATCTCTCCTGCATATTTTTGTACACAGTTAAATTATGAATTCCTTCATAAAAAAGTTGTTGTGAAAAGGTATGGCCTTACCACCTATCTGAAAATTCCTTACAGGAATTCTGAGAATTTCCTTCCAACTGCCACATGTGAATTGCAAGGTAGATAATTTCCATGCACTGACATTCTTTCAAATATTTACTGTGCCTTGCATTAATTTATAAAAAGAGTTTGTTAGATTTTTTACAGAAAAAAAAGCTTACCTACTGTGAAATAAGATAATGAGAGTTAAAACTTTATAGGATGCAAAACCTTTGGAGAAATTTTGGTTACTTTGTGGCTCTTACACATAACAAGGATCAAAAAGGAGCCATTCTTGACACACCACCAGGAATAATGTGAATAATAAACAGTAGTAATTCACCCCCAGGCACATTATTTGTACCAGCTCTTACATAGACTCACAAAATCAGAAGTGTCCATGCTGCTCTTCACTTTTCCTCCATTGCTGCTGTTGGGCAGTAGAGCCATGGGTGTGGTCCACTGCTTTTTGATAAAAGGTCAGGCTGCTCCAGAATCTCACCTCACCAAATCTGAGAATCACAGAATGGTTTGGGTTGGAAGGCACCTTAAAGCTCATCTCATTTCAACTCTCTGCCATGGGCAGGGGCACCTTCCACTATCCCAGGCTGCTCCAATCCCCATCCAGCCTGGCCTTGGACACTTCCAGGGATCCAGGGGCAGCCACAGCTTCTCTGGGCACCCTGTGCCAGGGCCTCACCACTCTCACAGGGAAGAAATTCTTCCTAATATCCAACCTACATCTGCCCTCCTTCAGATTAAGGCCATTCCCCCTTATCCTGGCACAGCTCTCCCTTGCAAAAAGTCGTTTTACAGCCATCTTGAAGGCTCTCTTATGTACTGGGAGGTGCTAAAAGTCGTCTCTTTCTGCATCCATCACCAAAGTGAACAGCAAGGTTTGGTCAACAGAATAATTATTTCTTTTAAGAAGTTCTTAGACCTTACCACAGCTTATTTACAGGCAGATTTTCTATTCCTTATCCACAGTTCAAATACATTCACTTTTTTGCTGGTATAAGTATGTTATGAATTTCTGACATTGCCTATTCCACCCACGTGCCAATAGGATATGATGGTATTTGGGACAGGAAGAGTGGGATGAACTTCATCTAGCTCCATCAGCCACAGAAATAGATTTTTAAATCTCAGCCATTTACCACATCTCCTTTTAACTTCTTTAAAGCATCAGCTCTGCTCTGAGGATGTTGGTTTCAAACATCGCATTTTAATCACTCACAGGTGTTTCCACACTGCCCCACTCTTGTCGGTGTCTCTGAGGCAGATTTTGGAGTGCAGTTCATCTGTGTGAACGTACAGTCTTCCTTCAGGATTTGTTGTGACATTCTTCCCATCCTATTGACTGAATTAACTCACTCCTAGACTTAAACTGGGATCCAAAATACTGACACAAATATCATGGATGTCTGGAGTCAGGAGAGCTGAATCACGGCTCAATGATTACGTTGGATGCAGTTGTGTATATGTGGAGTCACTATCTTGCTCAGATTTAATTCTGCTTTAATTAAATTTTCCTTTCTTTAATATATACTTTTTAAATTCTGTCTGTCACCAATTGGCTCCAAATTTTTACTGCAGTTAAATTAAATAGCTTCTAAGTGTAATACATTTGCAATTCTCAATCTGACTTGCAGAATAAAACTCCAAACCCACAAGAAAACCTGATCTCTCCGGACCTTGTGAAGAAAAATATCCCCTTTTTATTGGACTTCATGCTCTGTTCTGGTTCACTCTTATTATAAACTGTTGTTGATTATCTAATTCTTCTGGGCATATGAGCAATGCCAGAATGTCGGTTTTATATTAAAAGGATGTAGTTTAAAAAACAAAACAAAACCCTAAATACAGAAATAAAATATGTGTTTAATTAGGGCTTTAATCTTTCCTGAGCTCATTAAAAAAAAAAAAAAAAAAGTGGGGAATGGATGCCCATAGGGTCTGATAATATTTTCCTAGAGTGAAAACTGCTCCTACAGTATATATTAGTAAACATCCATTTGTGTTAGTAATTAACTTCAGCGTTTTGGTATCCATTTATTTCTCCTGATTTCATGTTCTGGTCCAGATCATTGTTAAATGAGCAACACCATAATAGCCTTGATAAAAGTGTTTGGACAATTGTTTTTCAGTTAAAGCTGAACCATAGCTCATCCTTATTTGCCCCAGAGCTGGGCTTGCAGATCACTCCAGACCTTTGCTTTTGGGCAGATGAGCTGGACAGAGAAAAATTCTATAAAAAATTCATGTATTTTGAGGCTAGTGAACCCAAATTTAAGAATATCAAATTTCTTCAGGAAATAAAAATAGAATTTTCATTAGGCTGCAATAATATTAAAAAAAAATACATAAAGAAGAACAGAGGGGCGGGGGAGGGGAAAGGACAAATAAAAAGAAACATTTCAGGGAAAAAGTGGTCATAATACACAGAAAAAAAAACCAAAAAAGGCTTCTAGTATATAAATCTGTAACCACAAATAGATAAGCAAAGCACAAGAGGCATGAGGAAGCATGTGAAATTCCTTCCTCCATTAAGGAAGCCTGATTGAAAATATCTGCTGAAATCATAAATAAATAATCCCTGCACATAAATCTGAAGGAAAGAGGAAAATATATTGAAAGAGTAAAGATCACTGCAAAATTTCCAAATGTTGTCCTGAGAAACCCAGAGATATTTTTCAGTGTTGAAAGTGTTTCACTGACAGGGAGTAAAGGTATCTCAAAGATAGGTAAGGAACAGAGTGAAGGAAATAAATATTACTAAGTGGTTCAGAGGAAACTGAAAATAATTTACTGATCATGTAAAGGACTAAAATAAAATATAAAAATTAAATTAAAATGTTAATACTCTTCTTTAAATTATTAAATCTGAGCATACCTGCACATGTGCTTATGCCTATATCCCCTGTCTACAGATTTGTGGTGTGCATATTAAATAAGAGATTCAGAACTGTGTGTGTTGCTTTTAAGTAATTAAACTCCTTTTTAGTTTTTCAGTCCTTCTCTAAAGGAAATTTTTCCTAGAAATTACTTTCTATGAAAAAATGTTTCCAAAATCTTGAAAAATTTAAATATCTCACTAATGTAAAAAAGTTACAGGACACTTCAACCCACCTAAAAGAAATATGAGCAGGGGATATTTTCAAACCATCCTGTCCAGTTAAGTTTTTTTGTTTCAATTACTTCTTTCTTTTCACTCAGGTTAAAGGTGTTGCAAGGATCTCTTTTGAGCATGCAGCATTACAGTTTTCGTGTGTGAACTCTCAGCCTGCTCCTGGTCATTTTTTTGATGACTGCCAGGCAGATTTGTCCAAAACTCTAGCAGAGAGCAAGCCAAAAATTACAGTCTATATCAGACTTTGGAAAAACATCTCAGTCTGTGCTCTGGCTCCTGCTAACTGCAATAGACAGAAAAGGGTAATGCTAATTTTCTGTGTAATATTGGCTGAGCCAATTAGGTTTTCAAACCTTTGTGCCTGAAGTTAAGCATATAAATTATTTTTAAGGTATTTAAATAAAATTGGTTAGGTTTTCTGAGAATCTTCTCAGTCAATTTGCTTTAGACTTCATTAAAACTTTAGGTGATCAGTGTAGCAGCATCATCCATGTCTGGGTTAAACTGAGACTTTTCCTTTTTATATTTTAAATCCCAATTTGGATTAGGAACTCAATTCTGAATTATGTCCTGAGCTTATTTCTAAACTTGCCAAGAGCAAAATTATTATAAAGCATCCCAGACAGATATCTTGTTCAGGACAGAGACTTAATCCATATAGGAAAACAAGAATTATCCTGCATATTTTAACATGGAAATTTCGGCATGTGTTTTCATTTGAAAGCAAAAGTTTTTAACTTTTTTTCTCAGGGCAAAATAAGATGCACTTCCTTTCTCTAATGCTTCATATGCTTATCTGGGAAGTGGGCACCAGATGCACAATTTTACTTTGAGTAAACTGGGATATCCCAGCTGACTTTGGTTACTGGTGTTATTACTGAGCTATTGGTATAATTGGTATTGGTATTATTACTGGGATATTGATATCATAACTCGAATACATTTTGACTGGTAAATTTGACCACAGAACTCTTTGCTAGACTTGAGAAGTTATTTCAAAATATATAACATGACACATGACACATTTCTGTGGAAACTTGGTCTTAAATAACTGCTCTTTTCCAAACACAATATTTTATTCAGATTTCTAGGGTCTTGGAATTGGTGTTTTATGACCTATTAGGTTAATTGCTTGGGATCCTCCACACTCTTTGAAAGATCTGTCTTCAGCAGGAATAAGTTTTGCCTGTCAATTTGCCAAACAGACACAGGGAGATCAAGTTTATCCAACTGCTGCAAGGTTGTAATGTGATCCCGTTTATATGCACATACCACACATAGCAAAGTGGAACCTCAGTTCCTTATTAGAGTCTTTGAGTGCTGTGCTAAAGAAAGTGAAAAGGATCAAAAAGACAAGAGAAATGTAAAACTGGATTATAGCAGCAGCCACAGCTTCCCCTGAGATTGAAACTTTATTACTTTAGACACTGTATGTAGAGGCAGTAATAAGTGGTCACTGCCCCTAAAAATCACAGAATCATGGAATGGTTTAGGTAGGAAGGCACCTTAAAGACCATCTAGTTCCAACCCTCTGCCTTGCACAGGGACACTTTTAACCTGGTTCTGGCCAGGAGAGGGTTAAATTTTCAGTAGTAAGGAAGGAGGAAATAATGACCAGGACTTGGAGGTGATTCTGTACCTCCTCACATAATTTTCTGGGATGGGACACAGGCTTCCTTCCAGGCTGGGGTAATGTGGGAGAGGTCAGGCATTTTCTGCTACTGGGGGGCTCCTCAGCATTGAGCAGCAACATTTTCTTTCTTGTACCCTCTGTCATCACAGTATTGCAGCTCCCACTGTTCATTTTCTTACCTCATTGATGTTTCCAGTGAATTGTTCTTACCTCAACCCACTGTTTTCACCTTCTGCACCTCCAGTTCTCTCCAGCCCTCTGCAGTGGAAGAGGAGAGGGAAGTGAGTGAGTAGCACATGGTTTGCAGTGGCTTCAGTGAGAACACTAAATCAGAGAATATCGTTCATAAACCATGACACATTCCACCAAAGCAGGCTGCTCCAAGCCCCATCCAACCTGGCCTTAGACACTTCCAGTAAGGGGGAAGCCACAGCTGCTCTGGGGAACCTTTGCCAGGGCCTCACCACCCTCATAGAGTGGGAATTCCTCCCTAAATACAACAGAAATTGATACAACACAAAACCTCTACACTAGATACTTTGTGGAACAATTTGCCAAGAATACAAATAAATTCATCTTCAAGTGCAACCTGAAACTAAGAAATAGCAATGTCTCTCTGAGAGCTGCTTCAGCTGAAGGAGAAGTGGTGGGTTTCATGCAAGAACTTGAAGGTACAAGGCGTGAGAATCATCTTGAACCTTATTGAGAAGTTGTGCACGTAGCAGTCTCAGATGGATGGGATGGACCACTTCCAATAGAATGTCCTTTTCCTAACATTTTGATGAGAAGCAACAGAGGAAATGAATGCTCCCTCATGATCATCTTTATGGAGCCTTGAACCATCAAGGGGATGGACCTGCTTGGCCCCTGACAGCAGTACTGGTAACTGTGGTGAGATCTGTGTAGCAGCAAGGATTTCTCCATTTGGTGGTTGTGCCCTTCACTGGTTGGAAGACAAGCTCTCATAACATGAGGCAGAACCATTTAATTTTATCCTTTTAATGTAGCTGCTATTTTGTTGGGGCTTTTCTTAATCAAGGATGGAATTTTAATGCGATATGAAAGTTGGAGGAAAAGCTTGGAAGCATTGTTATTGCTATTTATATCACTGTTTAGTTAGCAGTAGTGGGAGGTATTAATATCATCCTCTGCATTATTAGAGTGAAATAAATGTTGGGAAACATTGGTCATGACAGAATGAAAACAAAAAAATAAAAAGAAGAGAAACATGTTCTCTTTCCTGTTTTTATAATAACAATAACATCTATAAACCAGACCAAAGAATAAGAAATATTGTGTTAGAAACACACATGGATGTAAAAATAGTAACAAGAACAAGCACCAAATCTGCTCTTCAGACAGAAAACAAGGTAATTAACTCTTCTCCCATCCTAATGGTCTCATTTGAATTTATGTAATTTCCTTTATTTTCTCCTTTGATTGTTCTATTCTCCTTTATCAGCGTGCTCTTATAATTTCTGTTGTTTATTCATGGCGGAGCTGGTTGGAGCTTTCAATCAAAAAAAAAAAAAAAAAGAAAAAAAAACCAGAATAGAAAAAAAAAAAAAAAGAAAAAAAGGAAAAAACCCAAACAACTGCACTATCCTCCAACTGGCCAACGTGGAGGTTGGAGACCACACGGGGATCAAAGCGATATGAGGACAACAGGGGTTTCATTAAAATGTTCTCCTCGCTGCCTGAGGAAAGAGCAGTGAGGACAGAGCGAGAGGGGGAGGGGGGAAGGGAAATCATCTGGCCCAAACAAGTTTAACTAAAAAAAAAATCCAAGCAAACCACCTGTGGTCTCCTTGGAAACTGGCTTGCAACCCCTCCAGCCACCTTTTAATGAAACCCCAGAGCCCCTTTATTAATTTATTAAAGAATCTATTTTCTGAAGATTCATAAACCGCGCATAACTCATATTCCAACACATCTCTGCTATGCTAATAGCGTGTGCTGCCATGAATAATTAATTCTTTAATTAGTAATAATTAGAGGTTGTTGTATAGGTCAAACCATTGGGCTGACAGCATGCTACTGTCAAAATGTCATTTGAATTAAGAGGACTGTGGCCCTTTCTACACAAAATGATTCGTTGTTTGGGGTCGGTTGTCCCCTCCCCTCCAAATTTTATTGTTTTAATGGTGAGTTGCTTTAGAAGATGTGGAACACATAAAAGGAAATGTTTACTAGCATTTACAACACAAAAGAAAAGGCTGCAGACCTTCAGCAGATGCTTATAATGGTGGATCTTGGTCTGGGTATTGTTTGTTCCTTTAGTGGGAGAAAAAAAAAAAGGAAAGGGATAAAAGCAGTTGCACTGATATTCTGGACTAAGCAAAATCATGTTTTTTTTTCTCAAAATCACAAATTTTTGGTGAAAATTACTGTTCACTCTCCACACCCCTGCAAGGGCTGCATTTGTGGGTCTAGTTCTTCTACTCCATGGGTGACTGGAAGAATTTAATCCCTGGAACTGATACACCAAGATGAAGATTCAATTCCTTGTCTGTTTATAGCCTGTAGGAATCTGAACCATTTTTCCCCATTTTTTTCAAGGGAATATAGAAGCCAGTGACATAGATAGGCTTGAAAACTGAGTTTAGTCCTGCTCTGTACTATGGGAAAGAAACCATCCCCACCAACAAAAAGGAAACAAGTCACCCTATGAGTTAAGACACTTGATTGGAAAGAAGACAGTTAAGAAACAAAGGGAAAACACCAAACTAATGAGAAATATGCTGACAGTATTGATTCTGCCTCTATTTTTTTCACTCTTAAGTGCAGTAACTTCTGGAGAAGGACAACAGCTCAAACCAAGGCTGCAAATTTCCCAGAAGAGCTCTTCCCTTGGGGCATGAACTGCACCAGAATTTCTCCTTTCAGGTTCAAGTGACAAAGCATATCTGAACTTTGGAACAGGCTCTCCGGGGAAGTGACAGACTCAGTATTTTGGAAGCGTTCAAAATTGGCAATTTGTGACATGGTTTAGTAAGCATGGTGGAGTTTGGACAAAGTTTGTGTTTTATGATATTGGAGTTCCTTTCCAACCTTAATGCTTCCATGAAATGATGGTTGGCTGGACCTTCAATCTGGCCTAACACAGACATTCCATTATAAAAATCAATTCCTATATAAGGAATTTGATGCATGTAAATATCCTTATCTGTTTTCTTTGTATCTTTTTGGGAGGACAGAGAAGATGCCTGCAAATGCAGTGGGGTTATTACCAAACTTGGACCGCTGAAATGAAGTGCTGGGGGAAGGTAAATGCCCAAATGAATGACGGGAATCTGTCCTGATTTGAAGAGGGGAAGAGAAGACAGAAAGTAACTGCAATGGTAGCACAAAGTAGAGAAAATGCACATCAGACATGGTGGGGTAAATCACCTGGGCAGAGACAATCACAATTTCACCAAGCTTTGCTCAGCTCAAAGACTCTTCACATTGCTGCTGTATCTGACAGACCCACACACAAAGCTCTGATGGAGCAAGGGATTTGAATCGTGCATTTCATTCCACTTGAAAGACCCCAACCTGAATGGGTCGGTGCTGCTGCAGTCATCACAGAAATACAAACACACAGCCTTAATCCAAACTAAAGTGAATGAAATTAAGTCTTTAAATCACAGTAGAATGGATTGGAGCCCAAGAGCCCACTTTTTTCCATTCCTGCTCTGACTAAAAAACACACATTCTTTCTTTCTAGGAAAAACCAGCAGCCTCATTATTCCTCTCTTCCTTGCCTGCTAACAGAAAAATTAATAAATTGAGGCTAAGCAAATGCAAAAAGGGCTTGAGAATGTTTTCCACTTAAAAGTATATTAGAAACAACCTTTTCCATAAAGAGGGAAAAAAGATAGAAAAATATGGCAAGATAATAAACCCATAATAATAATATGCAGTGGAGTGAAGTGGCAGCTATTTTGCTGCTAGTCAAAAAATTATATTATCAGAAATCCTTTTGTATCATTACATATTGATGTTTAAAAAAAATATGAAACAAAAAGAAAGCCACCAGAGACTGTACATAAAGGTAGTTTTTTGTTGACAATGCAACAAGGTCAAGAAGGATTTTACATGAAAGCTCTTTGAAAACTATATCAAGGGTCTAGCTTGTAAAGCAGAACAAGTATGGTGGTGGTGGTGGTGAACATTGTTGTAGACCTAGTTCTTGCAGTACAGGGGACAATTTATGTTCTCCTTCGGAAAAGTACAAAGGTTTATTGGTGTGCAAATGACTGAAATTAATATGTTCATCAGATTTTTAACAGAATGTGTTGGGTTGTCAAAATACCCCCAGTGGACAGTAATGGCAATAGTAGAATATTGGCACCAGTGTTAAAAATGGGACCGAACTCGAACATTTGTCACCAGAGGAAGCATGATCAGAGATCCATGGTCATTGAGCACAGTTATTAACCCAAAGTTAGACAGCAGTTGTTTTCCTCAAAGAACATAGAATCACTAAGGTGGGACACTGCCTTCAAGATCATCAGCTCCAACCTTAAGACCATTTATCCCCATGCCCACTAAACCATACTACTCTACTTGTTTATTGGACATTTCCAGAGATGCTGATGCCTCCCTGGGCAGCCTGTTCCAATGCTTGACCACTCTTTCAGTGAGGAAATTTTTTCTGATATCCAACCTAGACCTCTGCTGGCATGTTTAGACCATTTCCCCTTGTGCTATCATGAGTTGCCTGGGAGAAGAGGTCAAATCATACCTCCAGAAAACTTCATACATATCTCTAGCTTAGAAAGCACACACTGATTAATCACTTGTCTCTATTTCCCCATCCAAGGAGCAGGAAATACAGGGAAACAGATAACTGTATGTTCTTGCACAGTTTATTTTTTACCTCTTGTGTGCTTTATCCTGGCAGAAGACACAGTCTTTTGTTCTCTCTACCCACTTGATAGATCTTGTAATTCTCCCCAACAAAAGTCCACAGCCACACATGGCTTTGTGGAGCTACCATGAACCCTGTGAACCACAATCTGTCTCTTCTGTTCCTCCTTCTGTCCAAAGAACTTCCCGTTTTTTGTTCTCTCACAACCAGCTGCACATCATTTCTTCTCAGGATTTTTGCCACTGTCTCTTAATCTTTTTTGTAAGACAGAATTGTTTTGCTTTTTTTTATTTTTTTTTTCTTTTCCACCTTTTTTTCTGCTTATTACTTTCCACAGTTCTCTTCTTCAGAAAACTAATTTTTCAACTCACTCTTCCAACAACTTATTTTTGCCTTGTTTTCAAACTTTTACAGGCATCTCCTCAGTCTCTTGCACTCTTTTTTAGTGGTTATGGAAACATCCTGAGCTACCCAAATGCTTGGTCATGTAGACCATGTCTCAGGTCATCTTTGTACGCAGGAGTATCCTGGCCAGACCTTCTAACAGCAAAAGCAGAGGAGGGCCATGGGGATATTCAAAGGGCTGGGACACTTCTTCTCTGGAGACAGGTTGAGATAGCTGGAGGTGTTCAACCTGGAGAAGAGACAGCTCCAGTGCCTAAAAGTGCTCCAAGAAAGCTGGAGAGGGACACTGGAAAAGGACATGCAGATAGGAAAGGGGACAATGACTTAAAGCTGAAGGAGGGTAGATTTAGGTTGCATATTAGGAAGTAATTCTTTCCTGGGGGCCTGGTGGTGGCCCCCTGGCACAGGTTGTCCAGGGAAGCTGTGGCTGCCCCATTGCTGGAAGTGGCCAGGACCAGGTTGGATGGGGCTTGGAGCACACTGGACTAGTGGGAGGTATCCCTACCTATAGCAGGGGATCATTCAGGTCCCTTCCAACCCAAAGAGTTCTGTGATTCTATGATTCTGTGAACTTTATGAACAAAACACTTCTTTACCTTAAATCTAGTGTAAATATGTGTTAAAATGAGACTCATATCCTGCAGCTTCTGCTTCCAGGTCTCTGTTGTCAGTGACACTCTGGGTTAGTTTGGGTTAGGATTGTTTTGTGTAACACCAGTTTTTCTTCCTTTTCCTAAATAAATGGCCATTTTCCTCAAATTCCTTAGTTTTCACTAAGATTCTCTTTATTCCCTTATATCACCTTATGATGAATCTCAATTTATGAACTACTTTAGTCAAAAGCTGCTTGTTCTTGGTGTCTGTGGTCCGAGTCAGCCAGTTAGAATTGTCTCTTAACTGTGTTCAGCTTCTACCACATGGCACCTCCCAGCTCATTTAACCCTTCCACTGACTCTTTAATATGCAATATCACTATTCTAACGTACCAATTTTCAGACTTCTCATTTATTTGATCAGATCCTTTCATTTTGGTCATTATCCCCACAGATAAACTATCACCATGTATAACACATCACAAATAATGCAGCCCCTTGGATCATGTTTCACTTGGAAGGATTTGTGTTCATGCAAAGATTTGCATGGTGTCTTCCTGCACAGATCTGTAGGTCCTAAGGTACAACACCAACCCTGCTACACAATCACAGAATGGTTTGGGTTGGAAGGAATGTTAAAGCTCATCCAGTTCCAAACCCCTGCCATTGGCATGGACCCTTTTCACTAGAAAAGGTTTCTTGGTATCCCACCCAACCCGGCCTTGACTGGATCTTTTTGATTAATTGGAACAGTCTCTTTTAGTGACCTTGGGTCAGCAGATTCTGACAGGTTTGCCTGTGAGAAATGGCAAAGCCAAGAATACAAACCAAACTTTTAGTGATAGTGCCAGCTAATGTTATGAGGATTATGTCTGACCAAGGATCTCAAGCAGTGTTGGCTCTGATTTCAAATCCAAGATGTTGGCTTAACTCCCTTCCTTTAATTTGTCATGAGAATGTCAGAACAAAAGTCTGCTTTTGACTTTTCCTTAACTTCCTGTCCATGGCTAGCAGAAGATCCTCACCACTGGTCCTAAATTATTTTAATTATTTTTTCTTCTTTCTTTTTTTTTGGGGGGGGGGAGTGGGTTTTACCATGTTTTTTTTTCTTTGTTTGTTTGTTTTGTTTTCCTTCCTCTTTCTTCCTTATTCTTTCTTTTTTCTCCTTTCTCCTTTCTTCTTCTTGTTCCTTTTCTAACAGAAGGACTGCAATGCTTCAGGTATTTTATAAAATGTACTGGTCCCAAACACAGATCAGAAAGGCCTAGGATCCAAAATTCACAGTTCCTGTCTGAATTCAAAAATTATTTTAGTTTTCTGCTTATAAATAAATGGACCTTCATCCTGGGCACAGAATATGTCTTGGTTAGTGTGGTATCCCTTTGGCCCTGACATTTCCCCTCTCTGGTTATTATCAGAGCTATTAGAGATATGCAGGTTGATTAAAACATAAAATGTTGAGCCCTGAGGTTCCCATTTTATTTTTAGCTCAGAGGACACTCAGTAGCCTTGCAGAGCTTCTGTGTGACTTCTGTGGATCCCTCCCATGTTTCAGGCCTCCAGGGCCAAGGCAGCAGCCCTGGGACATTACTGAGTATCTCAGGATTTTAGGACATGTGGTCACTCCTTCCCAAACCTATAAATGAGCAAGACTAGCCAGGAATTTAATAAAGGGTTTCTTGACATTTGTCTCGAACAGAAACTCCTAGATGGTCTCTGTGATTGGCAGTGCCACACAGAAAGTCTGCACTGTGGTTGAGCCACAATTCTGTCACCCCCATTCCTTTTTCCCAAAGTGCAGAGTGAAAGTACAGGGCCATTGTGAAGACACTTAAAAGTCTCTGTATTCGACCATGCCAAAGATTCTCTGGGGTAGGAAACACAGAAAAGTAGAAATTTCTCAAAAAAGGGAACATTTTAATACTTTAACATTTTTATTTAAAGAGACATTTCTGTGCAAATGAAATGTTCCTTGGGTTTGAGGAGCTCTTAATGGACATTGTCCCACTGAGAGTACTGTGAGTGGGGCTGCAGTGATCCTCCTGCTCTGCTTTTGGGCTGCAGAGAGAACAGGTAAAGTCAAAACTCTCAGCTTCAAGCTGAAGAGTAAAAAAAATCAGCTTGAAGAGCGAATCTGTACATATCAGATATTTTTTCTGTCTGAATCACTGGGATTTTATTCCATAAAGAATATGTAGATGACATGTAAATGTTATGTAAATTGGGTCCATAGTCCATTAAAGCACAATATTATAATCACTTATACCCTATAGGCATGGACAGATCAACCAACCAAGTTTTATTTGATCTTTGTCAGAGGCACTGAGCCCTTTTATGTAATATTTTGTGTACACGCCTTTGTTGTGAAGATCCTCATTTCAAAATGTGCCCATTTGGGGTAAATAGATGCTGTTGATGTGCATTGCAGCAAAGTTCAACAAGGATATTTCTACCAAAAATATGATTTATAGACTGACTGAAATGAAGGAATCTTGTCTTCTGTGGAGAAATTTCATCTGAAGTGATCACCTAATCAGCAGACTTGAACAGCCTCAAATTGAATACAACATTTAGCCTTCACCACCTGCTACTTCCACTATCCCAAATGAAAAGAAAACAAGGGTATACAAAAGAAGACTGGAGGGCGGTTTGGCCCTTGCCTTGGAAAAATATATTCCTTACTAATTGGCACAACACTGTTAATAAATATTCACTGGTTTGCACAGCTCTCCTGTTTACTTAATGAAATGGTAGTTGAGGGGTTAATGGGTTAATTGGGGAAAGGAAATGAATATCCAAATATATCAAAATCTGATAAGTGTTTTAGCCTAATTAATAATTTACATGTCAACATTTTTCTGGGTACCACATGCACTTTGGGAATATAAATAATAAAAAGTAAAAGTAAGGTAAATCACAGCAAATTGAAGGCACCAGTTTAAAAGAATGTGAAACTTTGTGTATTGCAGCCTCTTTTCTAAGGTTTTTATGGAATTGTTCTTGTAATATTCAATGATGTGTGTAAGGTGGTAAACCATGGAATCACAGAATGGTTTGGGTTGGAAAGGACCTTGAAATCAGACTCTTCCAAGCCCTTGCCATGGGCAGGGACTTCTTCCACTATTCCAGGTTTCTCCAAGCCCCGTCCAGCCTGGCCCTGAACACTTCCAGGGATGGGGAATTTTGTAGCAATCAGATCTCCATCAGTAGGAGTTATGTTCAATACTGAGCAGAATACACAATATTCCTGCAATTAGTTCTGGAATATTAATATTATCCCAATATAAAGATCCAAGCTCATAATATTAAAGAAGTAAGCTCTGTGAGCAGGGAATTGTCAAGCTGCATTCTTGGATATATGACAATTATATGTGAACTAGAAATCAGACACACAAGATTAGAAGTCTGGGGTGTCAGGAATAAATGACATGATTAAATTAGAAAGGCACTACTAACTCCACACATGCAAACCTGATCTTAAGCACAAAGTAGATAAATGTCTCTTCTCCAGCATGAAGCCATGCTGGATTTTCATTCCACTTTATATTATGCACTGCATAATAAAATACTTCTATAAAGTTTACATATATTTCTGCAAGTGGACCCATATTTTTAATTCTTATTTGAAAATAATTAACACTTAACCAATGTGACAATGTTTCTGGATTATATTTGGAATCTTGAATTGCTCAGTTTCTAGATTACAAAGAAAACTAAGAGAAGATAGCGCTTAACATTTATGTATATATACCAGATCCTGAAACTTCTGTTAGATATAATATTATCTTATTTTTAGGCAAATTTGTTAATGTTAATGTGTTAGGTCTTCTATCAAACACAACAATTTTTTCAGCCTGAGATAACCATGTCTTAGTCATGGAAGAAGCAATCCCTTCATATACCTTGAAACAGTGAGATGGGTTTGGAAGGCACAATAAAGAATTGAGTGATGACAGGTAAAAATTTTGGATATATAAATTCTTGCCAAAAAGAAGACAAAAATGTGGATTTAGACTGAGAGAAAAGAAAAGCCTTTGTCTTAAAATGCTCCTATTTTGACGACTTTATCACATTTGCTATGAAGCATCTTCTTGGTTAAGGGATTATCAGGCATTCTGTTTGTTTTAATGATGGGAGGACAGAAGATGCATTTCACTATCCTTAAACCATCCCTGACACCACCAGATGAATGTCAGGTCTAGTCAGGAGAAACAGAAATGATAGGCATTCCTCTGCCTCCTTGAGCAACTTACTGTATTGGAAATGACATTTACCCCTCATGAATGGGTCCTGTACAAAGGCTTTTGTACCACAGACGTGACACAAACTTCTTTGGAACTCTCCAGAAGGGCATGTGCACCAACCAGACTGGATTTCATCTTGCAAAATTACTCCCATAATTTTGGTTCAGTAAAACAACTGAGGTGCTCAGCTTAAAAGGTTTCTATTATATTTCTATTGGAGAGTTTATATAATAAATTCTCCAAGTGAGAAAAGTCCCTCTATGCATCTACAACTTCCAGACTGTTTCATCCCACCAAATGAAGGGATTGACTTTGGAATTGCCTAAACTGATATTATACAGATTTTCTGGTTAAAATAATACAACTGAATTTTGTGTTAATTAACACAAGTTAGTTAATGGTGATAAAAATTTTAAAGTAGTTACGGTCCTTGACATGCAGGACATTTGCAACAACAGTTAATTAATTTATTAATCCTTCTCCTGTTTATCTCATCTTTGTCTGCCTTTCTGCTTCTTCTATCTGTCTTCTATCTGTTTATTCATCTCTCTATCTATCTATTAATCTTCAAACCAAATATGAAGTACAGCTGAAAACACAAAGCTCTCATTCAGGGTTTTGTATATCCAAAGAAGAACCCAAGTGTTCTTCTAATACTAGCATTCCTCTGGAACACAATTTAGAAAACTTTCTTTCCTTTCCTATAGACTTTGACTATGTGCCCTTGTCAGGACATGTGAGGTCACTGATGTTGTCAAAGATGATCTTTGTCAGTTATTGAAATGAGAACTAATTTGACCTAATCTAAGCTGACAGACAAAATAGTTCATTGGTAAAACAAGCCAGTTCCAGAAACTGGTGCTAAAGAAGAGTACAGGAGCAAAACATGTGGATTTACTCTCTCAGTTCAGGTTTTGAAAACTAGACTTTTAATAGGGCTTAGCAAGTTGCATCCACCTAGATACTGGTGAGAAGAATATATGATATCATACTTCTTTTACTGTATTTACACTTTATATATGGCTTGTTGTGGCTTGTTCTTTTACAATGTTATACAGTAAATTTCACTGCAAGAAAATTATCTCTGTGATTAGTGATATCATTGTAGAACCCATGAGACACTGACATTGTGACCAGGGAATTATTCTGAAAATCTATATCCTAACAGATTTTGTTCTACCAGAAAATTACTGCTGAGCAGTTCACATAAATCAGGAATTCTTGATCCTTATTGTGTCAGGAAAAAAAAAAAAAAGAAAGAAAAAAATAAAAAAAAAGAAGTTGATTTTTGTGAAAGTGATAAGACTGATTGAATTTTCTTCAGGTGATAAACTTTCCTGAGCAGGGGTCTCTGCTTTCTGCCCCCAGTTCCAGCTCTCCTGCCCCTGTGAGTAAACTAGAGATGAACTTTAGTGCTTGTGGGATTAAGGCCAGGGAAAACAGGCAGTGGAAGGAAGATTAATGTGAGTCTGCATGCCATTAAAATTAATCACTTAAAATTAAAGATCCCCTATCTTCTGCCGCTCCTCAAATGTTGTTGATATGACAGTGTCATAACTGATCTATCCAGCTCATGTTTATCTCTTAAAAGATAAATTGAGATATTCCATTTCTGCGCAGTCCCAGCATGATCTGAACCCAGCAGATTTCTCATATATGTGCACATTCCTTCTATATGGCTCTGATTTATAAAAAGGAAAAGAAAAAAACAAAGATAAAAACATATTAAACATTAGACCCTAATATTTAGCAAGTGGTGTCTTTCCCCAGGATCCTATAAAGGATTCTGAAAGTGACATCTCTTAAGCGTTCTCTTCACCCATCAGTGAAAGGCAGTCACCTAAGGCTGCTTAGACTGCTCTGAACATTTTCCTTTAAACAGCTTTGAATGGAAATTGTCTCTTTGTTCAGAGCAAGAATGTTTATGGAAAATATTCATCTCATTGAATAATAATAACAAAATGTTGTTTTCCGCTGTCAAAACAAGCTTGTTTTGTTGTTTTTGCTTTGCTTTGGTTTGTTTTCTGTCTCACAACAGACAACTCTTGAGAGTACATTTAGAGGTAAAAATGTTTTAATAAAGTTTTACAGGTAAAAAAAAAGGATTTGTTTTGTTAATTGCTGAAACCCTTGTGTTAATTACTGATACCAAGATTTCATGCCTTAATTTGTTAAGTAAACTACAATGCACCTATGCATGAGGACCATTCAAGTACCTAAAACACCAAATATATTTTCCAGTCCTGTAATGGAAGTTACAGGATCTTCAAATGTTCAGGATTAAATTTGATAATGGAACAGAATTCAACAATTCAATAATTAAAATAATTTATTAAGTGAAAAGTATTGAAAATTGAGAGAACTATCTAAAGTTTAAAGTCAGAAATATGTGGGCTGGCCACAAAACTAGGGCTGGCCAAGCAGTGGATTTTTGGAGGCTGCTGATGTATGTATAAAGGAAAATGTCTGAGGAAAATAACATATCAGGAAAATAAAACACAAATGTGCTCTTTATATTAAGTTGAACAAACTGAACTGTTTTACTTAAATAAAGAAACTACAACTTTACTTCTGACAAATTATATTAATTTTAAACTTGTAAAATTATTTATTTATTATTTTGAATTGAAGAGACTTCTAAATTAGAAAAAAAAAATAATATATTTTCAGTTTATAGATTTTCCTTACATATGTGCACCATCCCAAAAAATAAAAGTATGAGAAATTTAATTATTAACTGATAATATTAAGATCTTTCTAAGAAGCTTTGATTCAAAACTTCCCTTCAAATATCTAATTCAGAAAATCCTGAGAATTATTATGTCATATATATATATATTATAACATGGAAATCTATTATTATATATTTTATAAATAATTTTATAATTATTTATTTTATAGAGATAATAATCCATTATTATATATTTTATATTTAAAATATTATATATTTTATATATTTAATAATATATTTTATCATATATTATTATATATGTTATAATCCATTATTATATATTTTATAGAGATATTCCTAAGACTGATGTGTTAACCAAAAAATTTCCTACAATCCCCCAGAATTTAAGCTAATCCTCTGGTTTTCTTTGAAGCACTGCTGTTTTTCTGACATCTTGGCCCAAAACAAAAAAGGCCAGGAAAGAAGCCTTAGATAACAAAAAACAACCAACTTTTTTTCTGGGAAAAGGAGCAGTTTCAGGTGTTCCTGTGTATCAACAAAAGTCATTTATTTTCTGTTCTAACGTTTCAGTGACTGTGATAATAAAGATGAGGGGATGGCCCCTGATATTGGCAAACAGAGATTAGGGCAGGTAAAAGAGACATCTCAATGCATTTCCCTTTTCTTCATTCAAGACACACAGTGCAAAAATCTGTCTGTTTTCCCAATGTGTCTGAATTTGTATGGATATATTTACAGTTTTATGTGACACAGCTTCTTCTCCAGGCAGGCTCCTGTATTATGCATCAGGCCCATTCTCTGTACGGTTTTATGGTGTGTAATTTTTCCTCACAGTACAAGTCAGATTGCAACAGTGATATATTTAATAAAAAATTAGATACACTTCTATTGCCTCATTTTTCTTTTTTTTTTTCTCCTTCATCCATGATACTGACCACATCAAGTCAGTGTTTAAAATAAAATTACTCAAATCACTGCTGAATAAGTAAGATACTCTACATGCTATGGGTTCTGTCTTGGCCATGAAGGATGAAGATGTTTTGTAAAGAGCTGATGCCTGCCACACTCTTGAGTTATGGGTCACTAAAGAAGCTGAACACTCACCTGAGGGATAAAGCTATTCCTCACCTAATATATTTTGCAAAAGTGCAATGTGTTCATAATTTCTGGACGTCTGTAAACTCAAGAGTTGTTACTACTCCTCTAGTTTGGTTCAGGGTTTCTATCCAAACCCATGTTTCCTGAAATCTCCCTCTCTCTTACCTCTTGCAATTAATATACAGATTAAAAGGCTAATAAAAAAATAAGCCAGCAAAATACAAGCCCCATTTAACCCTATAAAACCAGTGCTTTCAAGACACTTCTCTTTGGGGGAGGAGTGAAAATGGACACTTCCTCATGGTCTGAGGATCAAAAACCCTTGAGGTATTGGAGATCCAAGCCTGGGAGTGCAGGTGCTGAAATGTGCTGTCTCACATGTACTGAACCCTGCTGCCAGCACCTTCTCCCCAGCACTGCCACTTTTCTCTGTTGAGCATCCAGTGTCAATTCACTGTGCAGTAAAAGTCCTCCAGTTTACATAAATTCATGTGTAAGACTAATGTGCAGTCCCAAAATGGTTGCAAGTCTTTGCTGAGCAAGAGCTGCCTTCTGTCTCAGTGTTGATTTGTGTTACTAATTCCATAACTTCTCTAATAAATTCCTGTCATGGAGCAAATCCCTCACATGTCTTTGTGTCCGAACCCAGGGAGGGGATACCCACCAGAGTTAGTCAGGGTAAAGAACTCGCTGAGACACAACAGACACAGACTAACCTAATAGTTGGGCTTGTGTTGATGGTTGATTGCACCATGCAGTATCCAGAAGTTACTTCCAATCTGAAGTATCTTATGAATTTATGATTGATATTCTGTGGCTTATGTCAAGCTGATAGCACACATTTATGTTTTAGTATGTTGGGGGGATTTTGTGTTCAACAGCAACAACAAAACTGCTTCTCAGGTAGGAAGTTATTGCAAAAAGCTCTGAGGCAGGCTAGAGAAAAGATTAAGAAAGTCCCAAAGGACATGAGACCAGAAACCATGAGAGATTCACTAAAGCTAAGAAAGTAGCAGGGGCACAGAGCTGAAAGAAGCTTGATGTCTTTTCTAGGCTGGAGGATTGGAATGTCCTAAAGAACACAGGAGCTTGCTCTTAAGTAGCATCATAACAGTAGGAATGGCTGCTCAGATGGGGTTGGGACCTGTGTGAGATGGAATTATGTGCAGTGATGCTGTAGAAACATGAATGGATCATAATATGATAATGAATATATAGCTATATCTATCCTGGGAAGCAAAAAAGTGCTAATCTATGCATATGGGAAAATGATCTTGGTTATTCCTGTTAAAATGGTAGTTTGGTGCCTGTTCTGGTTTTAGCCCATGCAATTGACCTTCTTCTAAACCATTTCATTTGGGAGTTAACATAAGAAAGGAATTTCCTTTCAGTGAATACATGTATGTGAGCATCTTCTTTTGTAGGTTAAAAGAAACAAATAAATTATGTGGGTAAAAGGCAGCAAATGCACCCAAAGAACTGGTCCTGGCACTGGTTAACTTGCATTTAATTTGTCATTAAAGCACCCAGTAAGTTTCATTGAGTCTCAGAGAGGAACATGGACTGAAATCCAGAAATGAGAAGGGATCTATCTGATTTCAATGCCTGCTTTTTTCATCTTTTAGAAAGTACTTATAGAATAGCATAAAGACACAACTGTGGCCCAGTAGGAATCATTTTTTAACTCGTTTTACAGCTGCTACCTGGATCATTGCTCCTCAGAATGGATGGTTTGGGGAGCTCAAATAAAACACTTTACCTTCACTGTAGTGACCTGTGGGAATACTTGTGGGTTGTAGGAACTGATATAGTTGGAAAATTGCTTTATTCAGGTGTAAGATGTAAAGGAAGAGGAGGAAAGTTAAGCAACTGGTACAAGTATTTAATGTTAGACTATAAACTAGGGAGGAAAACAGGTACCTCCAGAGGTGATACCTCTTCTAGCCTTCTGTTCCAGGTCCAGAAGCATGAAGTCTCCATTGTCTCATCCTATAGCTGTCAGCAGGTGGCCAATGACATTCAGGCAGGAGTGGACCATATATGAAGACCATAATTACTCTATAAATGTATTATTTCCATTTCAAAAAGCGAGATGAATGCATCTCACGCTCTCTGGATTTGATGAGTGGCTATGTTTTTACCATTCATCAGTGCCAGTAAAGACAACCATGTAGGGAACCTTTTCAGCTCTCAGGAATATGAGCTTCAGCAGAATCTGGGAAGCTGAAGCCTATAAAACATCTGGGAAAATGAAATCAGATCATTTGAATTAGTCTGCTTTGCTTTTATCAAGTCTTCAGGTAGGTCTTTAATGGACTGGAATAAAACTGGGCACTGTGTTTAAGATGAAGTCAGCACTTTTTGAACTAAAATGAGCCCATCCATTTAGATGCATCAAAGGCAGACCAGCAAAGCCAGGAAAATGGCAGATTTAATCTGGAGTTGAGTCCCATGCTTTCAGGAAAGAAGAGGACTTCAGAAAACCTTTGGTGTGTAGGATTGCTGTCATGGGATTTCGCAAAGACCAAGACCAGCACAGATGTATCTTCGTTAAGGGCTGGCTTTAAGGAGAAAAAGGGATTAAGAGGTGCATAGCAGGGTAAGATGCATTCCTTTTCACCCCATGGGACAGGGCTGCTCTTGTGGCAAGGGTTTCCCAGCCCCTGGCTCATGCCTATAGGAAGTTCTGGGCTCCTCATACTGCCAGAGGATGTGGACAAAGGGCCAGCTGGAATCCAGGGTGGCATTCCCTTCTCCATCCAGTGTTACTGAGGAGCAGCAGGGCAGGTGCTTTTCCCTGAATGGTGCTGGTGTGTTGGGCATTGCTCCTGACCTGCACCACCCCTCCCTCTCACAGGAACTCACAGTGCCAACAGCTCCAGACCACCTCTCAGCAGGACTCTGCTCCTCCCAGGAATGGAGACGAGGTGCTGTGCAGCGCTCATGCCTGGCAGGAGCCTTTAGCATCCCTTTGAACCACCAAAATGGAGCATGAGTTTCAACAAAAAGTGCTCTCCAGACGCCGTCATTTGTGACAGTATCAGAGCAGGGCTGCTATCAGCTGCCTGTTCCTCCTGTTGCACATGGGGCTTCCCCAGGTGCATCCCCCCCAGCTAAGGTGTGGGACCCTGCTGAGCACCACATCCCTTTGTTGCACATCATCGTGTTAGCTGAGCTGTCACCAGAGTTACCCGCGTGTAGGCAGAGCACAGACATTAATCCAATTAAACCTCCACTGACTTTTCCACATTCCTGCTGGTGCAGCCCGTGTCTCTCCTCAGGTAGGCGTTAGAGCATGGGGAAGGGTAATAAAATGGTGTTTCTGGCATGGAAACCCATCAGAAAGTGTGACATAATGAGAGGGAGAGAAGGAGGGAGTGATTAACTAAGCTTTAACCCACCGTAAGTGCCCTGAACCTTGGCCTTTTGGTGTCAGTTTTAATGGTAAGGATGGACTTTAGAAAAACAAAACAAAACCAAAAACAGTCATAAATAATACAGGTTTCAGATGTTTTTTATGATATCTGAAGAACCACTAAAGAATTTGTACGGTTCATACAATAAAAGCTAACATAAATAACAGCTTTAGCAATGAAAAAAAATATATATCTGGGAACTAAAACTAACAAATATGCTCAGATTTTTATGTAATTTTGATTATGAAATTTATGTAGTCACATAATGACACAGATGGTAAATTTTACTGATATATACTATTCCCTGGTGTAGAACACGCAGTGGCAATCCAGCATGACAGATTGTATCCTAGGCTAAAACTGTGTCAGACACACAGTTATCAGAAGATGCTATCATATAATTTGCACTGGGGCCAGCCTCAATCTTGTAAGCATTCTTTGTTCAGTGGTACTGAGTTGTTTTTCAACTAGGTTTCCATTCTGTAAAATAATTCCTGTTGTTTTTTTTCTGTTATTAAGTTTTTTTGGGTATTTTTTTCACAAGTTTCAAACAATGGTATCCCTAATAATTAGCTATTATTGTTGTGGCCATGTAACACATAATAATAATAATAATAATAATAATAATAATAATTAGTACTACTGATACCATACAGAGGATGACTTCAGCCTGTTCTGCAGCCAGATCTGAGGTTAATACAAAGATTTAAGTCACCACTGAATGTGCTGAGCTAGAAATGAGATTAATTTCTGCTAGTTCAGCCATTTAGGCTAAATTAGACTCTCTAATTAGGCTCCTGTTATTGAAAAGGTAAAAGAAATGTTTCTCCAGAGACTTTTTTACCTTATCCCTTTCAGAAATTTATTTTAGGATGGGCAAACAACCTTGTGAGGGTGTTCACCTCATCTCCAAAAGACAGACTCAAGTGAAATTTCTAAAATTTGAATTGTTAAAGTTAGAAAGCATTAATATCTTCTGTGGCAATTAATACCTTTTGTTTTCACACCCTGCTTGTACTTGCATCTGGATTTTATGGGTATGTAGAAACTGATATCAGCAGCTGTCATTCTGCAAAACCTTATATGTGGTTTTATTTAATGTGGTGTTAATGGTCCTTCCAAAGCTAAATTGTTCTCAGTGAGTCTCAGAAAACCACAGAACTAGACTTTTTCCCCATGAAATCTTCAAATCTTGGGTTCAAGTTTGCTATATACTATTTCTTTCCCCTCTGTTTTAGGGGAACCATGAGAAAGAACTGATGATTAAGGTACTTTCTCACATTATATGAGTTTTTGAAAAGATTTTTTTTTAAATATCCAGGCGTTTTCTTTCTGTGGTCTGTGTATGCTGAGCAAAGATTCAGAAAATGCCACATACATGGGTTGTTCAAACAATTCCAGGGATGGTGACTCCACTACTTCCATGAGCAACCTGGGGAATTTTCATGGATTTATATAGATATTTTTGGAACATTGAATCATAGAACGGTTTGGGTTGGAAAGGACCCTAAAGATCATCCAGATCCACCCCCTGCCATGGGCAGGGACACCTTCCATTATCCCAGGTTGCTCCAAGCCCCATCCAATCTGACCTTGGACACTTCCAGGGATGGGGACTCCACAATCTCTCTGGACAAAACTTACTCCTTTATTGCTCAAGGACTGCTGTAAAGAGAGCTGTAAAATTAAAAGCCTGATTGAACACAGTGACAAAATTAGTGTGATTTTAGGAACTAGAAAACAAGGCCAAGGATTTTACAGATGGACATGACTAATTTATAGAGGGCTGAGGAGTTGGTGATTAAGCAGAAAATGCTACCCAAAATCCCTGAAGTTGGGTCTAGGTGATTTCAGACCATAAAAAAACCCAAAATGCTTATCAATGATCATAATTAACTATCAAAAGGAACAGAGGGGACTGTGTATTGCTTGAAGTGCTTAAATCAGAACAGTTTTCAAATTGAAAGGTACAGTGTAGCTCAGAAAAGTTATGGGCCAGAAATAAGAATAAAATCATAATTTCTTTTGGAAAGATGGTTGTAATGGTCCCTCTGACCTTAAAAATCTAAGAATATATGAAACCATTTATTTATTTATTTCCAGAACACCTGGGGGAGGGGAAAAGTGAAGACAACAAAGACATATTTGTGCAATCTCTTAAATGTAGAGTTGCTTTTCCTGCTCTGATGTTTTGACTGAACTGATTTCATTCTGTATGATTGCTTTAAATTAGCAGTGGGAAGTAGTAGCATTTATTATTAATAGTAATAGTAAAATAATAATGATAACATATTTTGCATCTAATAGCTATCTGTTCAATTCCCTTCTCCTCTCCTATTTCTTGTCCTGTTAGCACAAGAGTTTCTTGGAACACCTGGCTCCCTTCATCTGGCTGTGTTTTAATGATGTTTCTAGTCAAATATGACAAACCAAGGGACTCAAACTCTCCATTTCAAATGCTACCCATTTTCCCATCATTCTCTTAAGCATCCTTTCAGTGGGAGGAAGTTTGCTTAAGGAAAGATTTCATTCCTGGTGCTTTAAATACTTGTGGTATATATTTACATTTATAAATACACTTCAAAAATGTTTTAAAACTGATGTATATTTGGATGCATTTGTGTGTGAGAGCAGAACTTGAATTTCTTAATGTTGTTATTTTTTTCTATCTCTCTGTTTGTATTACAACAGAGTGTAATACACACTCTGAGTTGGAAGACAAAAGCAAGATCTCGAACCTTTGAAGCAATGTTAAACCTTGTGATTACAAAGCCTGTTAAAGAGCATGGCAGTTTTGCCAGAACCTAGAGTTGTGCTTATCTAGCCATAAAAATACCTGTGATTTTATTTAGGCTGATGGAGGATGTCCAAAGGAGGTACTTTATAAAACCACTGGCTGATACACTGAACATAACTTCCCACAGCATCTTTTTGGCTGTTTGGTTCTTCTAGTCAAGCCCCACACACAGGAAAGGTTAAATTAATCCAGGTCCAGTGATGCCATCCTGGAAGTCTTCAGGGCCAGGCTGGATGGGGCTTGGAGCAACCTGGCCTGGTGGAAAGTGCCCCTGCCCATGGCAGAAGGGCTGGAAATAGATGAATTTTGAGGTCACTTCCAACCAAAATAATTTTCTAATTTTATGATTGCACAGTCTTCTCTCCCCTACTCCAGTGTGTGCAGAACTGCTCTCTCTTTTTCAGCTGGAGAAAGGTTGAATAAATGTTGTTAAAAATTCACGCTTCGTGTCTTGGATTAGTTTTCAGTCAAACCACCCAATCCCACATTTGGGCTACCTGAGTCAAGGTGGATGGGAAAATGTGAGTGGCGGTTCCAAAGAAGCATACAAGCCCGTGTTTCAGGAATATCTACACTCATTAAGAGGTAAACCATTCCATTCCATAGTTTTTCCAAAGACACACGACAAAGCACTGCTTGTACTGATGTTTTACCACACACACACACACAAAAAAAAACATTTACTGATGCAAATCCTTCTTCCTGCTAACTTTGTGCTATGACCAGGCACAGAGGGAGATGGCTGACTTGGATCAAAACTGTAGCAGCTGTGCTAAGTGGATCAGTAGAGGTGCAAAGGGGCAAAGACTGATGCCTGATGCTGATGGTGAGTTTCTTTGGCACAGATACAGCCAGGCTGGCTTAGGCTGCTGTGGAAATGCAGGCTCAGCTCATGCTGGTGTCCATCAGACTGCAGGCAGCAGCTGGCTCAGGTAAAGACAATTTAAAATGCAAGTTTGCACCTGTCTGCACCTTTCTACACAGGTGTTATACCTTTCCCCACCTGCACGTGGGAACTGAGGGAGGCGAAGTCCTAGCTCATGGTGGAGCACTGGTGCTCAAGATCTCCTTGTTCCTGCTGACTTAACTTCAGTTCTAGGTGTCATAATCATGGAATCATAGAATGGTTTCAGCTGGAATGGACATTAAAGATCATTTCATTCCCACCTTCCTGACATCTTCCACTATCCCAGGTTGCTCCAAGTCTCATCCAGCCTGGTTTTGGACACTTCCAGGGATGGAGCAGCCACAGATTCTCTGGGCACCCTGTGCCAGGGCCTCACCAACCTCACAGGGAATAATTTCTTCCTAATATCCAATTCAAACCTACTCTGTAATTTTGAAGCCATTCCCCCTTGTCCTGTCACACCAGGCCCTTGTAAATAGTCTCTCTCCATCCTTCCAGTAGATTTCCTTCAGGTACTGGAAAGCTGCAAATAGAAAGATTCATAAAGATGTAGAACAGATTTTAAGAAGAGTGGGCACCAATAACGTGAATTACAAGGGGGGAAAAAATCAAAAAATAAATGAAATAGTCAACATGTAAATCTTGCATGTAAAAGCAACTGCTCACCTATGTTCAGGTAGTGTGACTTCCACAAGGTGGTGGGGAGGGGAAGAGGCTGTGGCTGGAATTGTTTAGGAAATGTGACATGCTTCCTCCTGATGAGTGTACACGTGTGTGAGTGTGTGTCCCTGTGTTTAGGACCACAAAATCCCTAAGGTTGGAAAAGAGCTTTAAGATCATCAGGTCCAGCCATGGATTTGTGCATATCTGCAAGGGTCTAGTGCCAATAAACAAACCAGGAGTGTGGCACAGAGGTAAACACTGGAATCTGAGACTTTGGGACTAGTCAGATGGTGAGTGGCACGTTGCCAATCCATGGTAGCTTGTGCAATTCCCAGGCACAGCTCAGGAGCCAGCATGCACCAGGCACTGTCCCCGGTAGGCAGGTTGGAATTGGCTATTTTATTTTGGAGGGGAGGTTGTTTAATACTAAGGAAATGTCTGGATTGTGCCAGCTGGCCTCGGGGATGGAGAGCTGATCCTGACACTTCCTTAGCTGACGAGAAGAGATGTAGCCAAAATGTCTGGCAGGAGATTTGTCTTGGTCTCACTTCTGCAAGCTTGCCTGGCAGTAAACACACAAGTTCCTTTCTCCTCTGCTGTGGCTCAGCAGTGAGGAACAAAAATACTGAATTTTGCTGATCCAAGGATGAGGAGAGAGCTGTGCCTTCATCATGATGGGAAGAACTGAAGGGGCCAATCTGAGATAGACAGATTGGAAAAATAAAACATCAACATCCACTAACCATAGCCCTGTCCCTAACTTAGCCCAAGATTGTCTATCTACAGAGACATTTTCTTGAGGATTTGGCTTCCTCTTTTTTTCTGCCCATGGCCACCTGAATGAGAGACTGATTTCAGTCAGAAGAAATTATGGAAAGGGTTGGAGGGAAGAAATTTCCTTTCAGGTTTTCTTCTCTCTCTAATTAAATACAGACTTCTGTTTCTTCAAGTTCAATATATAGTATCTATTTAAAAATAATAATAATTAAAGATTCTACTTATCATTTTATCTCACAGAAGGCTCACAAGGAGTTGTTCTATAGCCTGAGGCTAAAGCTAGCCCAGATATTAGCTGAACCAAACAGAGCTGTCATTGCGAGCCAGTCTGCACCCCTACGATGTTAAAATAAAATAAAAAAAAATTAAAAAAACTTAATGCCAAGAGAGGAATGTTAGGAAAGCATCTGAACTGTACAGGAAAACAGGGCTTGCAGAGGAGGACAGAGAAAAATACCTGTATTTAGTCATCTGCTAAGGTGGGCTTGGATTATGGGCTCCGAGGGAAGCTCAGTGGTTTATCCAGTTTTCCTACAGTACCTGCTTAGATGACCTTGGCTCCCCAGGTACCAGGAAGAAGAAGGTCTTATATTCAAAGCATTGCTTTATAAATGTCCTTTAGCTATTGCATCTGGCTTTCCTCTCTGGCTCTACAGGGAAATAGAGCCTGGCTGCCTGAATAATAGGTGAAATTAATTCTTCTTTTTGGGCACACGCTCCGCAGCGATTACACAAGTTCATTTCAGGCAGCACAGAAAGCTGCTTTGTGCAGCCCAGGTTTGGGTTTGGAAGCAGGCAGGAGGGGAGCAGGGAGGCCTGTTGCTGAGGGGAAATGTCACCAAGCAGCCTGGCAGGAGCAGAGCTGTCAGGGCTGTGCCTTGCCATGGACCCTGCTCCGCAATATGTCGAGCACACCGCTGAGTTTCGGCTCAGTGAAGAGGACAACACACACTCACCTGGGGACTGGGGAACATCTGCTGGAGAAGTCACTTGAAAAATAACCTTGCAATGGCTTGGGAGAAACATCTGTGCAGCAAATGACATACCACCAGTAATGGAGGCACGGAAAGGCAGAAGTTAGGGAAAGCATAAAGAAGCATCTTGTGTCAATAATGCAGAGAGCTGGTGACAGCACAGGGGGAATTTAGGTCAGCATAAACTTCTTTGGCTCTACAGCTTTTGTGCACAGGACCTAGTGCAGCAGCTGTCTGAATTGTGCAGCTGTTTTACCACTGACCAAAGGGAACATGAGGGAGTCAAACTTTCCCCCTTTTCCCCATCCTCCACACTGAAACTCATTCTCTCTGCTGTTTATTTCTTACAGGAGTTTGCTCACATGTGTTTCCTGCTCTGTACATAAACAACAGGAATATGGGAAGGATGTGAGTGCTTTAGACCAGATGAATTTTGTATCTTTCTAAGAGAAGTGCGGTCTAAGACACAAGATGATATATTTTGTCCAGAACAAAACTTGCAGATATATAGAATAGGAAAAAAATCCCAAACCTCTCATGCCTTCACATTAATTCTTATTTTATTCATTATTTTGAACAGCAGTGTCATTCAGGCAGTGCAAAGATTCAAAGGAAACATCTTCTGACAAGTTCCATTCCTCTGGGTGAAATCCCACAGGCTACATATTTGGGAAAGTCAGATTAGGTGGTTAGTGTTGGTTGCATGTGCCTGCAGATTTGGAGAGCAGGAAACAATTTCATTTGTCTGAATTAGTAGGAGTCAAAATCACAGCAGGGAATGTGTTAGCAGTTTAGCAGTGCCTACAACTGAGAGTCAGAAATATGCCCTGGACCTTTTTAGTTCAGTCTGACGACAGCCAAAGCATCCTAAAGAGTTATATTGGCATCCAGCTGTAGTTAAAGTTGAGACAGGAGCTGGTTTCTCTCTGCTCAGCTTCCACATCCAGCTGGTGTGGGCTCAAAGCCAACACATGCCCAAGTACAAACACGGGAAGAGGGAGATCAGTGGGACAACATCTCCAATTTGCAAGATTCTTTTTTTTCCTGTTGTTCTCTGCTCTTGCAGACATACAGTATAAAAAGGCTGAGAGAGACAACATGCCCACAATATTTCAGCCACAGAGAAGGAAAAAGCACTTTCCAGAAATGTGAAATGTGAAATAGGAAGGCTCAGGCAAGGGAACTTTTGGGAAGAGCTTGAATCACAAAGGTTATATGGTATAGACCTAAGGAGTAAAAAGATTAAATTTTCTTTAAGGTCCTTTGCAGCCCAAACCATTCTATGATTCTAAATTATATCAAGGAAAGAGAACAGGTCTGAGGTATGTCGAGTATTAGAAAACTGGAAGAGAACTCAAATGCAATTTGGGCAATATAGGCTTGGAAGTAAAAAACAACAACAATGAAAACAACAAACAAACAAACAAAAAACCCCAACCCAAAATGAACAATACTCTGGATTTTGTGTCTTTTATCCAGATGTCAACTCTTGGAAGGTGCTGGAAAAAGAACTCTGGATTAGAAGAAGGTTTCATTATTTTTATTTCTAGGGATACACTTCCTGAAGATAGCAGAACAACTATCCCATTCACCTGAATTCTTTCCTGACAAAATTTCTTTGACAATTGTCTTTTGTTTATTTTCTGGATGGACAATGCGAAGGATAGGAGAGAGGCAAAAGAAAAGAGTGAGAGACTAGGAGTAGGAGACTGAGAAATCCCCATTAGCTGCACATGAATTTTGAGAACATGGTATTTTCTAAAAGTGAACAGATGCAATATAGTTAAAGAGAGAGATCTTTAACCTTCAGAGCAAGAACCTGCATTAAGTGAAGTGGAAAAACAGGACAGAAGGAATAAAACAAAATTAACAGGCTTCAGAGGACTTCTGTCACTCATCACAACGCTGTGAGAAGGAGACAGAAGTCAAGAAGTCAAAAGCCTTAGGCATATTTTTACTAATTTTTATCTCCTTATCTTTCTTTCTTCTTTCTTGACCAACTCATTATGGCTGCATGAATCAGTTCACCAAGTAATTGGCACCAAAGAAATGTAAGTGTAAAAGGAAAATTTTGGTTATGCTGCATACTTGGGGTTTTACTATTTGGAAAAATATTGAAATGAAACTGTCATAATGAATTTCTTCAGTTCATTGTTCTCATAGCAACTACTTCATGACAGCATGGGAACAATTAATTTCATTCGATATAACTTGTGAAGTAGAAGGCAATATTTGCTTTGTGTTATTGAAGGCATATGTGAACAGACTGGTGAACCCCTTATCTTTGTGGCTGTCACCAAAGCACGGATTCTGTAATATCTCTGTTCTCCTACCAGAACTTTGCTGATTCCTTGTCAATATAACTTTCTTTGTCCCATTTTTACTCTCTTTTTGCTCATGAGTGAACTTCAGATTCTACGCTTTATTCTATCCTTTAAAGTAGTCCATTTTCTCCTTTGTGTTTCTGTACATTTTCTACTTTTCATGAGACTGGGAAACCAGGATTAAATCACATTTAGCCATCCCTGGAGGTATACAGCATTTCATGGAATCACAGGATCACAGAATGTTTGAGCTGGAAGGACCCTTAAAGTTCATCTTGTTCCAAACTCTGCCATGGGCAGGGACACCTCCCACTGTCCCAGGCTGCTCCAAGCCCTGTCCAGCCACGGACCTTTGACACTCCCAGAGATGTGCACATCCCTCTTGTTATTTGGCACCCTTTGTACTCCAAAGGAGTGTCACAAAATTAAAGCTGTCACAGGACCACAGAAAGAGCATTTGGGATGCTGAAATTTCCAGGCCAAATGCTGGTCCACATTGGATGTTTAGAGGGCTGTAGACACAACAAAGCTGTGTCAGGAGAGGTGTAGAGTAGGTATTAGGAATATTTTCTTCACCCAGAGAGTGTTTGGGCACTGAACAGGCTCCCCAGAGGAGTGGTCACAGCCTCAAGCCTGCCAGAGATTCAGGAATGTTTGGACAAAGCTCTCAGGCACATGGTAGGATTGTTGGGATGTCCTGTGCAGGACCAGGAGCTGGGCTTGGATGATCTTTGTGGGTCCCTTCCAACTTAGGATATTCTCTGGCTCTCTGATATAATTTAGATGAGAGGGGAGAATATCCTTGATACAGACTACGAGGAAAATATAAAAATATATAAATACAAAAATAAGACTTGGACTTTGGTCTGGTCTCCTTGATAAACGAAATGGACATCTTTGCACTTTGATAGATTTCACACAGTTTGCATAAATGAATGGATTTGGGCCTTTTGAAATGAAAAGGAGATTTCTGCTGCATGCCAGCATGCTGCTGATGAGGGCTCATCCAAAATACACCATGACCAATTCTCGCCCTGGGTTCCTCTGTAACACGTGTAGCAACCTGTGTCTGCACCACAGGAAAAGCTGTTTGAACAGATCGTCCTGGGGACTCGACACCGAACGCGGCACCGCGCTCCACAGCCTCTGTAGTACTTTGTGTTTGTGGCTCTGTTTATCATACTACAAGTCTTGATTATTCTAATGGCACTGGAACTCTTCTGAAACACATTGTTCATACCCCCAAGGAGTTTGCTGCGCACACAAATATCCTCAATCTACTGTATAAACAAATGTGTTATTCAGCAGACAGCGTCAGTTCTGCTGCTGATAACTGGGAAAGGGGCTGACAACAACAACACAGAGAATATTACCTCCACCTCTAAGTAGTTTGTACAGTTTGTTGGGATCCTTTCTCCGTCATTTCAGGGGGATCTGGAGCTCTCATTGCTGTCTGTTTTGGGTTCCTCAGTGGATTTTTGTGCAAACAAATATGCTTGAGTATTGTAAAGCTTTAATTTTTTTCATGATCTATCTTTTTTTCATTATTTTCTCTCCTCACAAAGGAGAGAAGAGGGACAGGAACTGATCTCCTCTCTGGTTCCCAGTGACAGGACCCAAAGGAGTGGCCTTGAAGTTGTATCAGGAGACATTTAGGTTAAATATTAAGAAAAAGATTCTGCCCCCGGAGGGTGGTTGGGCACTGGAAGAGGCTTCCCAGGAAATGGTCACAGCACCAAGCCTGACAGATTTCCAGAAGCATTTCTGGAACATTTCAGGCACATGGTGGGATGCCTGAGGTTGTCCTGTGCAGGGTCAGGATTTGGACACGATGATCCTTGTGGGTCCCTTCCAAATCAGGCTATTCTATTATTTTATGATTTTATCTTATTTGAGCAAACACCTGTTCACATCTTGTTAAAAATGTGAGTTATGAGAGACTTTGAGAATGACCACACTTTGAGAATGTACCCAACACAGGAGCTTCTTTCTTGAAAGCACCCAAGATGCAAGAAGATAAGAGCTGTCAAATAGTGGAGAGGTTTTTTTATTGGAACTGTGGTGGTGTTGGCCTTCTCTGCTCCAGTTATCCTCTGCTGATTCCCAGAGGTCTTTTTTGAGGACACAGCTTTTAGAAGCAAACCTTCTCAGATGCTTAAAGTGTTTAAATGTTGAACCCCGTGTGAAGTGAATGTATGTGTAGGAGAGAGGAGACTGGAGGAGATAAAAAGGAAAGGTAGTAAAGAAGATAGGTTCTCCAGTCAGTTGTTCAATATCACACAAGGATGACTGAAAGGATTCAAAAATAAATGACAGAGTTTGATAGGCTAAATATGGTTGAAAATGTGCTTGAAATTGCATTCTAGACCACAGAATTGGGAGGCCATGGAGATTATCAAAGGCATCTGGGGGTGAAATTAATTTGACTTAGAAATTGCATATTGGTTTGTAGTATCTCATCCTCCTCAGTGCAATGTGAACATCTATCACTCTAATTTTTTGGGGAACACCAAGGTTACGTCTCCTTCATTGTTTCCTTTGAACCAGCTGGATAGAATTTGAGGACACCTTTAAACCAATCAAAATTACAATTTCTTAAAAGAAAGTAAAAAACCCATTCTTGATCCAGCATGAAATGAAGGTACAAAGTCACTCTGTTCAACACTAATGACTTAGAACTTCAACACTGCTCAGTTATTTCAAACAAATCCAGTCTACACCCACAAACACAGATTCCCATCATTCCAGCTTAACTAGTTTGTGGACACTCCACAACTAAACTGATCTCAGAGAGCCACATTTTGAGTCCTTATTTCTGATGTGTTTAATGTGTTCTTGATGGTTTTTACTCCAGTATTATACTTGTTACATGTGCACCTGTCTTTCTCTAAATGAAGTGGTGCCACAAAGCGAAGTATGAACAAAAAGGACAGCACGTAAATATAGAATTGTCATTACTTGCTGTTTCTTGTCCTCTTTGGCTCACACAGACAACAATTCTCCCAGGAAAAGCTTATAAGTGTGGAAGAAAAATAGAGAAATTAAACAAATTGCTCAACTAGTGCCACTTCTCATTGCAGCTTCATTTCAAGTCACTGGAGTCAGGAAGGTCTTTCTGATTGCTTAGTTTGTATTTTTATTGCCTATTTAATTTTGGTTTTATGTGTGCATGCCAAGTTTTGTATTAATATTTAATATATCTCTGGAGTTGTGGCTTGGATTTGTGGGAGAAATTTGACCCACTGTGGCAAGAAGACCTAGGTATTGATCCCTTTGTGGGTGACAGTAGCAGTGAAACCTTCTCAGAATTTTAGGCAGAAAAGACAAGAACTGAGATCAGACCAAAGCTGGAGGGAAATACGGAGCTGGGACAGGCCATGGGAAAATTCCCCAGATTCAAACTGGTCCTGAGGAAGGGCAAGCAGGGACAGTGGCCAAAATGCAGTGAGGAGCTGGTTCCCAGCAGAGGTTTTGCCTTGCCAGGGCCCTGGCCATGTGTGGTTTTGGCCATTTCGTGGCCTGAGGCAGTCTGCTGTCCTGGCCCCCAGCTGCCTTGGATCAGGGCTGGTGCTCATCATGGGAAAATGAATAAACAGAAATCACCCCAATTTATTATCGTTCCTTGTTCTCTGGCAATGCCAGGATTCCAGCTCTGATGCAGCTGAAATTCTCTGGGCCCTGCTCAGTAGACTCTGAGAGGCTGAAGAGAGAAACTCTGCACAGAAATGTCTGTAATGAAATTCAGAGATTGGGTAGGAGCAAACCTTCACTTTCAGGAGCATGAGCACATAAAATAAATTAAAATTTCAAAATATTCAAAGGTGACATAGAAAAAAGGATTCTTAGAAATCTCTGTGATAGATTCCAGGAAGAAAGAGACTACAGGGCCATATTTTAATGCTCAGCCAGTGCTCACTTTGCCCTGAGTTCATTGTCCTTTCCTTCAGACCAAGGTTCAAATAAATAAATTGGTATTTTCATCATGATTGTGTTAACAGCTTTACACTGTCTTTTGCCTGGCTAGCTAAAACCACTGTCTTCTTATCACACTCTCACAAATCTCAGTGCCAGAAGAACCATTATTTCAGTATAGTTTGGGTTTTTCCTTCCTGTAAGAGACAGGATTTAAGCAGTCATCCCTCTATCAGGCCTCTAACTTGTGGCTGAGCTAGGGAGTCTCTTTAGGAAAGACATCTAATCCCAATTTAAAGACTTCTTTAAAGACTACTTAACAACTCATCAAGCTTGTCTGGGGTTTTTTCTTTGGTTTATAGAAGTAATGAAGCGAGTCCCCCATCCTCCCCTCCTGGAGATACTTCTTAATGGAAAGTAAAAATGCCACAATTACAACACACCATGTGTGGGACATAAAACCTCACTCTCACTCCAGTATCTGTATCGTATTTAATAAAGTACCAACAGAGCAGCAATAATGTACACTGGGAATCAGGCATCATAAATAAGAGGAGAAAAATGTAATAATGGGTAGTTGGAGAAAAATATGAAAGCAGCTGTAAGAACAGGAACAGACAAGGGAAAAAGAAACAACAACAACAAAAAAAAAGCAAATAGAGAAAAAGAATCAAAACCCCTCACAGCCAGGCATGGAAATAATGTATTTTAAACTGGGTGCACTTTTGGAGGATTCTTCCTGAAGAGAGAAACAGAAACACAGGCAAGCATGTACACACACACACACACACACACACACTTGCCAGATCTTACCAGATGATGTAGTTGAGGCTGGCTGAACTTAATTAACTTGGATGAGTGCTTTTAGATTTTAACCTTCCTTGTTTATTTGCTTTCACTGTGCAGCAGTAAAGACTTTCAGACATGAAGGGAAGGAAGAAAAGGGGGGGGGTGAAATGACTCTTGAAGAAAACAATAAACAGCTCCATGTTTGTCCAGTTGTTTGTTTTTAGGGGTGCAGGATAACTGCTCAGTTTGTGTAAGCCAGCACAGCTCTGATACTGATTTATACCACCCAAAATCAGGCTCTGGGAAGCTTTTCCTTTCTGGATCTCAGAAATAATCCATAAATCCTCTATCCCAGAACCTTGTCTTTGTTGCTAGAAGCATCACTACAGGGGCCTGTTGTCTGGCACTGAATCAACATGACTTGGTTTACCACTTCCACAGTTCTCCTAGTTCCCAAAAAAAGCTGTTCACATCCAAGTTCATACATGGGAATGGTCCCTGGCTCTTGATACCTCTCAGAACATGGCTGGGAAATACTTTGTCTGAGCTAAAGTCTTGGCTATGGATGGAGAAATTTGGAAGCATGAACTCCAAAGCCAAATTCTGTGCCCTGACTCCAGGAATTCCCAAATTTAGGCATTGCCTAAGCTCCAGAAATAAAAATTTACATACTGACAGCATGGGCCCTTCATGTCTGAATCTAAGTAAAGCAGGAACGTTAGCTCTACTAAATAATGGACACACAAAATGTTTTGGCTTTGAATGGGCCTTTAGAGACAACAGAATCATAGAATCATAAAATCAATATCAAAATAAAATGGAATGGTTTTAGATTTGAGAGAGATTTTCCTTAGTCTCTGACAAATTCAGGTTTTGACATAGTCTTCAGCATGATCTGGAAGGCTGCCCCTGACACAACTTTTTTCCAAGTTTTTAAAATTTTGTTGCTCATTGCAGAGGATTGTTATGGGAGAGATCTTTCCAAGGGAGCTGATGGATTCCTAATCAAGGGTTTGTTCACTGAAGTCTGGGGGTTTTGCAGAGATAATCATCTGTATTTGGGAAAGAGAAAAAAAATCATTCTGGTCAATTTGGGGAGGATGTGTGAGCAGAGCTTAACCCTGATGAAAATAATTGAGGTCCAAGGTCCAAAGTCTGAGGTGCAGCTGAGGTGGATGCTGGTTCCTACCTGCTCCCAAGGGATTCCTCTCCTGCCTGTCAGAAACAGACCTGGGCTGGGCTGAATAGCAACAGTCTGGCAATGTCTGTCAAAGAAAATTAAAGCAGCAACAGGAAGCAACAGAGGGCTGCAAATATTGGTCCATCTGTAAGGTCAGACCTTTGTTCTGGCCTTTTGCTCCTGCCTGAGAAGCTCGGCTCACTGCTCCCAAGGAGGATGGGTTATTCCACCACATGGAAAGGCCCTGGCAAACTTGCCATGGGGAGGGGGGAGCTCACTCCTGACCTCCTTGCTGACAGTCAGTGTGGATGAGCAGGAATCACCACGGGTGAGGATTCAACGTGACAGTGCATGACTGACAGCCCTGGTTACAAATGCAGTTCAGATCCAATGTGTAAAAATGGCCTTTTCTCACTCAGCATAGCAGCTCCTTGTGCCTTATTGCTGCCCCAGAATTCAGAAACAATCAGAAGCATGCAGGAGGGAGATTTATTTGTTCCAGCCCTGTTGAAATACCATTCTTTTACTTTCGGGTTAAGTGTGTACTGAAGTTCCTCATTACTATGGTGAAGTTTTTCAACACAGGTAGCAGATCCCAAAAAGGTGCAGGTGGTCCCACCTGGCTTCTCAGGCACTGCTGTCAAGGCAGCTGGTGTCAGGGACCACAGAGTGAAATCCAGGGTGCAGTCATTGCAATTTCTACTCATGGGTGGGAGGGAAAAGGGAAGGAACAGAATGCAGGCCTAAGTGTCTGTGCTTTTTTATTAATTCAGTGGAGAAAAGGATAATGTCACAGAAAACTTGAAAAACTTCAAGGCTTCTCAAGCTAACCATGGTGACTCAAGGCATCTGGGGTGACTCAAGGCATCTGGGGTGACTCCATAAGAAGCCGTAGAAGTGAGGGGGTGCCGGTGGTTGCTCAAGGTCACAAAACTGGGAAACTACAGAATGAATTGAGTTGAAAGGGACCTTAGAGCTCATCTCACCCTGACATGGGCAGGGACACCTTCCACTAAATCAGGTTGCTCCAAGCCCCATCCAGCCTGGCTGTTAATACTGGCTTCTTGGAAACATGTTTAATGTGAAAGAAATGGTTATTTAAAACAAACTAAAGAAAAGAAAAAAGATTGTGATGAAAGTGTCCATCACTTCAGCACCACAACCTGGCACTTGGTAAACTCTTGTTGGTAAAAGACCAAAGCCCTGGGCCCACCTGAGCCTGAAGTTGTTCCAGCTACCAGACCTCATACACAAGGTACTACCTGCTCTCTGAAATGTTTTATCTTAGACCAATTCTTGGATAAGAAACAGAAAGAATGTCTGGGCTGGAGATGAAAACACCAGGTCTCCGCTGACGATCTTAAAGGTCCTTTCCAACACAAACCCTTCTGTTATTCTAAGGTTTTTTTCAGCAATTGGTTTTTAACCCTATAGATATCCAGTAGTGGCTACTGGACTTTCACAAGGTCTCTACCTATATTAACTATTTAATGGATCCAGGAAGAGAATTGCAAAAAAATGCAATACATTATTACTGATTCAATTGCTGCATTTTCAGGTCCAAAGACAAGAACCAGACACGTAACTCCCCCCAGAACAATGTGCAATTTTGCAGCACTGTACAGCACTAAGCCTTTTTTCCCAAAATACAGACTGATTTTTAGCTCAGGAGGTGCTTGCAGGGTGGCATCAGCCAGCTGTCACTGGACGATCAGATGATATTAATGGCAGCTGGCATGTCTATTCAGCGAGCTGAGCTCATCCCTGCAAAATCAGATGGAGTCTATTTCAAACAAAAAAAGGAAATCAGGAGAAGCCAAGTGAAATAACAAAACTGCGGCTGACTTGAACAATCCAGCAATTCATCACCTCAATGAGGTCCTTGTGAATGTGAGGAAGCCACAGAACAAGGCTGGGTCTGCAAAAGGTTTCCTCGTCTCCTTTACCAAGGAATTTATTGAAGCTCAGTCCTTGCCTCCCAAAGATCCCGGTCTGAGCATCCAAGCCTGTGACTGTAAGAGTGCAGTAACATCCTGGCTGGCAGGGACCTCTGGTCTGTGCCTTGTCAGTCAAAATGCATCCTGCATCCTGCTGGATGCTTGTTTTCCTTGTGTGCCCCAGGGTAGCCAGCATCAGCTCTACCTTTCCCCCAAGGACATGCATAACTTAAAGTGTGTGAGTAGTCCTGTGGATTTCAGTGGGACTACAAATGTATTTACACACCTTAGCAATTCCCTCATTAGTGCACAAAAACCGTATTCTATTTCTGTCAAAAGGCAATTTGAAATTCACTTTTCAAATGCCAAAGGCCTGTGCATTTACCAAGAACAACATTTAGCTTTCCCAGCCTCTGTTCCTCAGGGCCAGAAAACTTGTACAAAGGAGGAAAATCACCCCAAACAGGCTTTTCTTGTACCACAAGGAGGAAAGCAAAAAATCATTAGATAAAAAGGTGGCCTACATTCATGGTTAAATATTGGATGTGTAATTTAAATGAGAGTCAAGTTGAATGCAGAGCAATTACCAGCACTTAATATTAGTCAGACTAATAAAACAGCAATTAAACCTCATTATACAGCCATAAAATTGATGTGTAATAGATTGATTGGACCAAATGTTCATACCAATGTTTGATGGCATATCATAGGCAAGGTGAAGTGGTTCATTTAATAGGCAGATCAAAATAATTCCCTGAGATAGATTTAACCTTATTGTATTCCTTGGCTTCACATGACATCCGTGACAGTACAAACAAATAAATAAACACAATGAAAGAAGAGCAAAAAAAAAAATAAAAGCCTACAGACCAGCTTGCTCTATGGCAAATACTCTCTATTCCATAGTATAATATTCCTTCTCCCGGGAGATCCACAGTTATTTGAGAATCTTCTTGCCAGCAGCACAATTTGGATCTTGCACAGCAGTGCTGCTTCATTGTTCACTCCTTGAATTGAATATGAGGCACTGAAGGAAGCCAACATGTAAATGTTTTGCTGCCTGTTTACAGCTGACATGGAATTCAGCACCTTGGAGTATATTAAGTCCAGTGATTAAAAGAAATTGCTGTTGGAAACCAAAAGGGTAAGCAGTGAGAGGACCATTAATAAAAATCTTCTAAACTCATCCAAAATCCCATCTGAACACTTTTGTTTTGGCAGTAGCTTCAGATTTAATCAATATATTCAATCAGTGTCCATGGTCCAGCATGTTAGGTTTACTGCCTTTTTTAAAAATATATTATTTAAATGGGTTCATGTGATTAATTTTTTTTTCTTATTTTTTAAAGTTAGAAGATTCCTTGGTAGTTATAATACACCATATTTGCTGAAGACAAAATTTTGTGTTTTGGTTCTTATGGATTTTCATGAGCCATTAACCTTCGCTTCCCATCTTTGCATTCCACAGCATCACTACTACACCAGAATCACCATGCAGCACTAAAATAAATTAATCAACATATTTTCTCCTCAGAAACATTTTCCTTGGCCAAAAGAGCGTGATCTTCCTGCATGGACCTCTTTGCAGCAGCTGAAGGGTTCACAAACTGCATATCTTCATGGTTAACCTTTGAAAGGGGAAGAAATTACCTAAAAGACAAAAGTACCTTGGCTTACAAAAGGGTCCTGGGGCCAGGCTGGATTTTAAATCTGGATTTCCTGTACAACTGGACAGCCCACAGTGAGAATTTTCCATGAGGAAAAAAAAAAAATCTATTTTAAAAAAATCAGAAAGTGAGGTCAACAGGAAATTTGTTTTTGACAATCAGGGCTGTCCCAAAGATTTTAAACTATCCAGGCATAGAAGGAAAAGAGATAAGAGGTTTATAGACCATCCTTCATTTTAGTGGTTTAGTTAGTAAATTTTCCTCCACAAACCAAGTATCACAGGATAAGAAAATGGACCACTTTTAATCAAGCTTTGAGTTTCCAGCTAATTCTGGGAAAAAAATCATCACTGACAAAAAAACCCTGCTGCTCTTGTGAACATTTCTCTTTCCCTTGTTATGCTGTCCTTTGTTTCATGCTGATCAATCACTGTTTAAACTTGTTCTGGGTTTCTGCAGAACAGTGATCTCAGGACGGATTCATTGCTCCCTTATCCTACAGAGCTGAAGTTCCATATTTTCAGACTCCTGGAGATTCCCAGTGCCAGGTTCTGTAGGAATGCATGTGCTACATCACTGCTTGGTGAAGTGAAATGGCCCTGAGCTCACCCTGACACCTTGTCCTCGGTTCAGCAGCCATGGCATGGAAAATGAAGAACCTGGTGGAGGAATGGGACACTGCACAAACCTGTGAGACTGACATTTCCATTGGAAAATGGGGAAAATATTATATGGAAATAAAAATAAATTCCTTGGTATACCTACTTACACACCATTTTTCCAGTACAGTTTAGGTAAGAAAAAAAGATTCTTGATGCTTATTAAAACCCTTAAATCCCTTGGAAGGGAGAAGGCAGCACAGATCTCAGACCTCCCCCTGGGCAGCACATGTTCTACAGCTCTGAGAGTCTTAAAAGCAGAATTTAGCATTTCCATCCATATTTGTCTTCCCCAACCTATGGACAGTTTTGGAAATTATGCCTACCCAATTTTAATGGAACTGACAAAAATATTGCCTCTTTCAGAAGTCAGATCTCCTTTATATTAATAATAATTATTGTCCAAATATTAATATTGCATATTTAATATTTAATAATATTGCTGGATTTTTGGCGCCTGTACTTGAAAACCTTGATCCATGTTTTGTGAAATGTCCTTTAGATTAAAGCTTCAGAATTTAATTATACTTCATGGTAATATACCAGTTTTCCTGGTGATTTTCTTTATCATTTCCTCCCCATTCACCTCAATGTAAAACCTATTGGAATTTATAAAATGTGAAAATGCAATATATTGATGTGGGCATTTTCCAAACATATACCTAAAGTGTCCAAGTTTTTACTCCTTTTTTCTGAGCTGCTCCCTCAGTTCTGTGAAAGCTTTTACTGATGCTCTAAATCAATAAGGTCATCCCAGGCAGTGTGTGTTTTGGATCCTAAATGTCTCTTGTGGTTTGGTATGCAGCACCTTGAACACACTGCTGTTTGTTCAACCCTTATCAATATCTCCAGCACAAATAGTGCTGTTCTTTAAGGAGAAGTCTTTCATTGGATTTATTTAGTCTAAAATGGACTAAAAATTTATGCAGGGACATGGCAACTGTCTTTGGAGAGGTAAAAGGATTGCTGCAAAGGAGGGAAGCGAACTGTTTTTTATAGAGCAGGTGGTTGGAACCAGATCTTTAAGGTTCTTTCCAATCCAAACCATTCCATGATTCTATGATATTTTCTGAGGAATGGAAAATTAAGAGACTTTAAGCCAAGCCAGGGAGACTCATGAGAGGTCTCAGATAAAATATGCTGACTGCAGACCTGAAACAGATTGTCCTGAGGGGTTGTTGAAGCTTAACAAGTTTTTAAGAACAAGTCAGATAAGCATCTAACAGGAATCACTTAACTGTAGCTGATCCTGTTTGGGGGCAAGAGAATGATCTAAGCAAGGTGCTGAAATTTCCTCCTACCTTGATTTCACTGAAATTAAACATTTTAAGAAGAAAGTCTTTCTCCACTAGAAAGGAATCATTGACAGGCTGATGAAAGTGATTCTTAGTGCTGTTGGCAAGCAGGTCTAACCTTCCCACACCCCAGGATTTATTATGGCCTTTTAGTTGAAGAAGGATTTGATGGGAGGCTAATGGTGTTTCGGCTAAGGTTTCTGAAAGGATAAACGTGTTTAGGAAACAGTAAGTTCTCTAGTAGAATGTCAAATCCACTGAAAAAAAACAAGTCTGAGTCAGGATTGAAACTATTTTCAAATTATTTTCAAATTTGGGGGAGAAAATGTTAGAAAATTAGGATAATGTTTCAAAACGTGTCATTCAAGTTGTAAAGGCAGTCAATATTGATTTGGTCTTAAAATAGCTCTAAAATAAGTGCAACAAATAGTTCTCCAGAATGCTCAGCCCCACTCTGTGACTAACTTAGACCTGACAGCCCTCTCTTAGGAGGCTGAGGTCAATTGGGATAACTTCTGTCCTGAAACATCCACAAGAAATCCCCGTGTGATATTTACAGAGCCATCTCTTTAGCAGCAAAGGACAGCCACGCTCCATCAGCATCCCCGGTGATGGGCAGGGTTATCCCAGCTGTGTCCCAGGGCAGGCGTCCATGCGGATGCAGAGCTCGTGTTCTCTCAGCTGATGTCTGTGCTGCCTCCAGGGAGGTGGGAAAGGAAGGTGGGGACTGCTGTCCCAGTGTCAGCCCTCTCTGTTAGCAGGAGCTGCAGCATTCTGCTCCCTCATCCCTTCCTGTGTGGACACAGCAGATTTCCAGGCTGGCCAAAGTGGGATGTGGAGTGTGGGGTTTGCTGTTCCCAGCAGCCTGCTGGCCTAGCGTGTTCCTGTCAATAAGACACAAAACTAAACAGGGAGGATCCTTCTAGTTTTAGGGAATAGCAGAGGTGGTGGGAATAACTGTCCTTATTCTTTACATGTGGATAATCTGCAAGCCTAGGTTGGGGCTTTTACATGTCTATATGGTGTCACTTTGAATTGTTTTTGAAGGATTTTTGATCAGGGGATGAAGTAACAGGAGGAATGTCTTTAAACTGGGTTTAGATTGAAAACATTCTTCCATGAATAGGTGCTGAGGCCCTGGCACAGGTTACCTGGAGAAGCTGTGGCTGCCCCATCCCTGGAAGTGTCCAAGACCAGATTGGATGGAGCTTGGAGCAACCTGATCTAGTTGAACATGTCTCTGTTCATGGCAGGGGGGTTGGAGATGGTCTTTAAGGTCCCTTCCCCTCCAAATCATTCTTGTCTCTTTGATCTGATGTCAGCCAGTCCAGTAACTCAAATACCAGCTAAGGACACCCATGAATTTTCAGTAATTCTTGTGCTTGTGGTGGTTGAAGTGATGCTTGTGTACTGTGAGAGAGGAAGAACCAAGTGCTCTTGAACAGAAGCAGTAACAATGTTCAGCTCTGCTGGTTCCTCTGGACTGAAAATCATCCCAGTGATTTCTGTGATTGAAATGAAGGAGGACATTCCAGCCCATGTTAACAAAATGCAGCAGACACACTTGGAATAAATTTGTAAGCACTGTAATCTTCTCTGGATGATCTCCAAAGAGAGAAAGCTGAATTAGCCCAGCCAAGATGTAAGGCAGTCACAGTGAAGGGATCTGATATCCACCTCAGAGAGGCAGGAAGGCAGCCTGATTGCATTCCCAAGGTGGAGAAACTCAGCTGATCTGGATTCTAAAGATAGTCAGGACACTCTGATCATATGGAAATGTTTTTTCACTGGCATAGATATATAAAAAAATTTACAGGGCAAGAAAGAGACAGGAATAACCAGTGGAAACAACATCAAAAGTCCTTATCATATGGCTCTTTTTCTGCCAGTAATAACACCCATTAATGAAACATTAATAATTTATCTGAATTAAGAAAGCTTAAATCATTGTGTACTGGCCACAAATTGCACCAGTGCAGGTCCAAGTCTGATTATTCAGATCTACTTTCACAACCTTAGGGACCAGTTTGGATTTCCACTTTTGTTTCACATATGAGAGATTCCTTTTAGGAAATATTGTTATGAATGTTGAGATGACATTGATTTTCTGCTATGTAGAAATCTGACACCACCTCTTTACAAAGATTGTTCCTAAAAAATCACCTTTCTATATAAAGAAATTTAAGAAAAGTATTTTTTTCTATTGTTGTATTTAGATATACAAGATGATCTATTTTTTTTCTCTTTTTCTTTTTTCTTTTTTGTTCTTTTTTATTTTTGTTTTCTTTTTACCCTTTGGTCAGTTGTTCAAGATTTTTTTTCAAGTAGGAGAATAAGCAGAAATGGAGAGGAAAGAAATGGAGAAAACACTGAAAGGCTTTAGATTGTCTTCACCCAACATTTGAAATTTTCAGATAACTCAGGAAAATAACTCAAAATTATGTCAATGTACAGATATTACAAAAATCATTAAATGGATGCTTTTAAATCAATTCTACTTGTAGGATTAAAATCTGAGTGCCTTGGGGGACACTGTACGAGCAGTATTTGTGGACTGGCTGGAAATATGAAACAAGCAGACATGTCCTGAGCTGAATCCATTCCTATAAGATTTCCAGCCTAGGGCAGCATTCCTTGAAGGATATACATATATCTACTTAACTATACATATGATGCTCCATCCCACTGAAGCCAACAGGAGCATTTACTGTTCATCAAGTTAAGCATTTACATAAATCTCTGGGATAATGCAGTTTAATCAAAGACTCAAGTGCTTGGATAAATTTTAGGTTATTCAAAGTAAACTTCAAAGCTTTTTACGTTCACTTAGCACCAATTATTACCCAAACAAATCAAATGGGCTGTATTATATGTGAGGTTTTAAATTCATACATGTAACAGTACAGTGGCTTTTTCTATTCATCTGCATCTTTTTTACCTCGCTGAGGAAAGGATTCCTTATTAAAGCTGGTTAAAAAAAAAAAAAGCCAGAAAATGCCTGGAACAAAGTAACTGTAACTGTAAAATGTCCTTAAAGGCCAATTAGAAATTGCAATACTGGGAGTTTTATTACAACTAACTCCTCCTTAATTATCAATCAATGGATTCTGTTGGAAAAAAAAAAAATCTCAAATTCACAGCTGGGAAAATGATGCTAATTATTTTCTGTTAATTAAGGCTGTGCTGGGATTCAGACTTGCCATCCTTCAAATACAGGATTGACATATCAATGCTAACATAATGCTTAGGGTCTTTTCTGAAGGCTTTATTTCTAATGATAATAAATTGGTGTCACGTTATTTTAAGTGTCTTAAACCATCGTGCTGCTACCCAGACCTGATATATACTGAAAAGTGTATATCTATCTTGATATTCATTCAAATTCTGATCTGCAAGTTGGATATTCATAATTTTGCACTGTAGTTGTTTTATTGTGAGCATGAAAGAGCATTAAATCACTTGGAGCTAAAAGGAGTAAGGCAAAAATATTGAATGGTGGCAGGATTCCCCAAATAGCAAAATTAGAGAGAATTGAACACTTGAGTAAAATTCTGAGCTCTTTATATTCAGCTACACAGTTACTTCACAGACCAGAATCTCTAGTCCAACCTCTGGCCCTCCTTTATTGTGGGAGTAGTCTAAATAACAGACTGTTAATTTATATCTATACATATAATTTCTTTTTTTTTTTTTCGTGGGAAAGACAGATAAACTTTATTTTTTTAAGAAATCTCTTACTTGCTTGATCCTCATGATCTACTGCACATCTTATATCCAAGACTGATGAAAACTGGAAATAAGAGATAAGAAGAATTTATCTCTAGAAACAGACAAGTAGAGGAGGAAAACCATTAAAAATTAATATTCTGCCATACTTGGTGTGGTGTACATAAGAAATAAAGCTCATGAACTCAAACATGACCTTAGGCAGGCTTGGCCTAAGATTTAGATAAGTTATAAAGATCTGTTACCAGTTTGAGGCAAAATGGGCAGGAGGGTGGTGCTTTGTTTTGGATTTTGCTCAGGATGAGATATTCTTGAGTCTGTTTCTAAAAAGCAGATGTCAGACAAAGAGCTCTGAAAAAACACACTCCTCTACCAGATTCTTGGAAACCATAATAAGCAGCATTTTAAGACTTGTGGGGAAGGTTGTAGAGGCGCTGTAAGTGACAGATCGGCACAGTCTGGTCTCCCTCTGGGGTTTATCACCCTCACGACTGCACAGGTGTTTGCTGTGGAATTTAGAGCAGAGCCTGAACCTGTTTGAGAGGTGCCATAAAAATGATCACACTACTGTAGTTGGCCAATTCAGATGAACCAAGTGAACAGGTGAGTGGGTCACCCACTGAACCTTGGCATGTCTGAAGTGTGGCCTCCACCTTCCTTCCTAACAAGCAGAGAGAAACAGGAAAACACCTCCACAAAATAATTTTTTCTCACTGGAAAATAACATCTAAAGTCAAAGGTATTTCTCAAAGATCATGCTGTGCTACCTCTCCCCAGTAACCAAAAATTGATTTTGTCTCTCTCTGACTTGGATGTTCACTTTTAAGGTGTCTTTAATTAGCAGTTCCAGTACCTCCAGTCTGTATGCCTATTGAAACTCATAATTTATTCAAAGTTCAGGACTGGGGAGGATGCAGCATCCAACCAATGCAGAAGTTTTGTCTCGATGATCTTGCAGGTCTTTTCCAACACTAGTGATTCTATGATTCTATGTTTGCCACTTTGGCCATTTTTCAGACCTGGAACATTAATCTTTTACTTTGTATACAAAGAAGCTGTTGAGGGTATTTCTGGTGGGTGAAGGTTGACAAGGCTGTTAAGAGTTTTTGTGAATCTAAACTCTACTAAAATCACCTCCAGCTCTTCCTGAAACAGAGGCTACTCAATGACCTTACTGGTCCCATTCTCCTACAAGTATGAACTTCCATTTCAAAGTTGTATTTGTGTAACATAAATGCACAAATGCAAGTGAAAACTACATAAAGGTGAGTTAGGACAATAGATTTAACTCAACTTTTACCACATCTTGAAAAAACCCACTGAATGAAATCTGAAGTGTGTATCTTTACATCTACCTGATCCTTATCTACCCCTAAATAAAAAATATTTTACCTGTGCTTGGTGATTACAAAGCTTTCTCTCAGCTTTTGTAATTCATTTGTGCCTTCTAGCAGTCATGAGTCATGGGTCTTTTACACTTGTCAAGTACACCTAATCCCTACCCTTCATAGCCCAGAAATCCTAAAGATGGCTGAACATGTAATTGCCTTGAAGTGTAAAATATTTCCCACATTATTTATTATAGCATTGCCTGCTAGCACCTCTATAGTTAAGGTTGTGTCAGCATTTTTATTATAAGCCCCTATTTTCAGCTGTAAAAAAGTGCTTCAGGCTGGAACCAGGAATGCAAGTGATTTTATTTTTTTACTGTTTTTTAAAATAAAATTACCTTGGACGTATTTAAGTTATTCCATCTGTAGTCAACAACACACCCACACATGTCTATTTACAGCTGTACATGCAAGTGTATAAGGAAGATCTAGCATGGTATAAATGTATAAACGTAGACATTGTCAAAGTAACCCACCTAACTGTTTATTTATGTTTTCATCTCTTGCTCATGCAAATTATATCTGTGTGGGAGCAATTTTAGTCATAGCACAAGTTTTATTTTGAGTTGGTGCAGTGCCCTTTATCCAATGATGTCTATAGACGGCAATAATAAAATATTTCTTTGTTTTTTACGTCCTGAATTTTATTTCTGTGCGAATCAAACTGTCTTCTGGAATAATTTCAGCAAAAGTATTTTGTCTCTGTTCTTGGATCATGAGCTAGACTAGGGACTACACCCAGATGGTAATCCACCAAGTCCATGTGACTTAGCCCAAGGTTTCATTGCATGAGTAAAGATTTAACATCAGCTTTGTCAATTTACATCTCTCTCATGAGTTGATTTACTGTATCCAGTGGAAAACTCTCACATAGAGGCACTGCATACAAATACCTTGTTATACAGCCTCATATAGGATGGATCATGGATTACATGATCAAGGTTCTATGGAATTTGGAGTTCTGCTTTTCCTTAATTACTATTATCATTAGTGCTAGCAATAATATATGAGTTATCATAACCTGATTGTCCTTGTGGGTCCCTTTTAATGCAGAATATTTTATCATCATGATTCTAGTACGTAATTAGAGAAATAAAATGTTTCCTCTGTCTCTTGAGTTTAGGCGCTTTAACTACTTATGTTCTACTTGTTTTTCTCAATATTTAAAACATATATAAGGAAAACAAGGAGGTCAAATTTTTGTCCATTGTTTTTTGGTGTTTACCAAGGTGTTTCTAGAACGAATGTTAACCTTAATCTTCTTGTCATCCAACTGAGCACATGCACCTTCATTCTGAAAATGGAAGGGGAAGTTTTCATGTTACTTCATCCATAATTAATGTAGTGTTCTAACCCTCAAAACATACAACTCCAGCTTAAAGTTTTTGAATGTAATTATACTTTACAGCCTTAGTGCAGTTTACCTGTCTTTCCCCAAGTATTTAAAAACTACTACCACTTCTAAGTCAGACAAAAATTAAAAAGTTGGTTTTAGATGGAGTTTTTTGGGGAGGTTTTCTAGTTCATTGGTTGGATTGCTTTGATGGTGTGTTTATTGCTGGGGTTTTTTTGTTTGTTTTGTTATTGTTGTTGCTGAGAGGGCTTTTTGGAACCCATCTTTGAACCAAATCATTCAAATCATTCTTTGAACCAAATCATTCAAAAGACGTAACAGTTCACAGAAGCTGTCCAGAACACACAGATTCTCACAATCTTTATTTCAAACCCAGTGGGACTATGCTTTTAATTTAATTTCATTGTGAAGTTTTAGGCTTGTTCAGCCCTTGGACTCTCCATTCTGTGCAAGGACACACTCTGAAAAAAAATGGAAGCCAAGGCAAGGGATTTCATAGTTCCCTGTCTAGAATAGCTGGGTTTCATGCAGAATTTCCAAGAGCATTCTCAGCTTAAAATGTGTTATTTCAAATTATTATGTAGAGCTGCAGCTTGAACCATTGTCAGTATGTTCTAAATAGAGCTGATCCCAAAGAAAGAGACACAATTTCAGAGAGACACAGATTCAGCTGTGCTAAAACTCTTCAAAAGGTACATAAAGGAAAAATAAATCAATGGCAGAATTCCTTAGTAAAGTTATTCTTATACATCTGCTGATGATTTATGAATATGTTTATGAAAGACCATTGACATTATATGCTTTCAACTGGATGACTTCTATCTGACATTATGTTATTCATAAAGTTTTCAATCCCCTTGTTAAATCCATTTAAGAGTTTAACTCTTATTATTCTTAGGAAGTGGTGTTTCCAAAACTTAAGCTCCAGATGATAAGAAATATTCCTCTAAAGAAAAATGTGTAATTTTTCTGGTCAAATGAAGATATAGGCTACACATGAAGCCTTAATTCAGCCTGATTTTTCTTATTATTCAATTAAAATAAATAATTGTCTTTAAGTCTGATTCATTTACCTTTAATATTTTATCTTAGAATGGAATAGGACCTAGACACATCTGTCAAATTATATTGATTATTTGTGGAGCCAAAGGCAATGTAACCATCTGCATTAACAGATATTTACATTAAACTCTGTTTTGCTGGATGTTATAAATATCTGCATATACAGAGGCCAAACCTTGCAAATCCTTAGATCAGTGTTTTTTTCCTCATAGACGTAGGAGAATCCAGTTTAGATAGAGAAATTCCATGGATTTTTTTCTCTGTTTATGGTATTCCTTAATTTTTACCATGGTGTCATAGTGGATTTTAAGGGAAAGGACTCAGTTTATGTAGACATAGAGAATGCACAAATGTAGCACAGGGAAAATGCAACCTGGTCCTTATCCACACTAGCAAAAAGAAGAGAAAATGGGTGAACATGGTCATGAAAACACATTTTTAAAGAACACCTGAGAGAAAACTGTTATTGCTTATTGATCACCAAAAAAAAGATACAGCCTTCATACACCAAGGACTCCCCATGGACATCAATTCATACCTGTGCTGCTCCGAACTGCCCTTCTCCCACATTCAAGAAGTAATTCATGTATGATTCATGTATGGCATGTGATTCAAAGTTTTCTTTGTTTTGAGAAGAAGCAAATTCTCCCACATTTATTAAGGCTGATATTGGGAACAGTTTCTATCTCTGGCTCATGTTAGAGTATTTTGGACTGGGATTTATCTTTTCTTGATTTAATTTTCTGACATTCAGTCATTTTGGTACCACTAACAGAAAGGTCCCCTGAGAAACAGGCAGACAAATCTGAAAGTAGATTCATTCCATCTGATTTAGAGAGAAAGACAAAGATTTACCTCAGCTAATACATCCAGTGAAATTGTAGCCATTGAGTTTATCATCTAAAAGATGACTTGTTCAAAATAATGCCCTTAGAAGGAATGTATTGCTTATTTTAAAACAAAATAAAATCACAGCATAAGACAAAAATAAGAAAAGAAACCCTTTAAACCAGTAAAGGTTTCCACATGTCTGTTGTATCTAAATCCCTACAGAGCATGGTTTTATCCCAATCAAATGCTTTAACACTTCCCACTCATCAGTGAAAGTTTATATTTTAGAGTAAAGAAAATCAGAGACTGTCCTGAGATGGGAGGGACCCCCAAAGCTCATCTAGTCTAGATTCAAGTGTTTCCTCTCCTTTTCCTGGGCTTTGTGATTATTGACAAAACTGAGCTAATTCACTCAGATTCTGGAGTTGGGGCACACAGATCCCACCTTGTTATTTAAAATACCTCAAAAATCATAGTCCTTACCTTACAGGTAACCCTTGTGATTGTAAAACTCTTCTTATTTTAAGTCCACAGCTCAACTGAGTAACTGAACACGCAATTTCACTTGAGACACACAGGTCTCCAGCTCCAAACACCACCTTGTGTAGTTTTATTTTGTTCTCTGAAGATTTCTTTGATATAGAAGGTGATATTTTATAAGATGACCTATAACCCTGTCCAGTCTGTAATAGTTTAATATCTTTTCCTTGCCTTACCTGTTGTGTCTGCAGGAACTCTATCTCTGCAAGACAAAATGAAAGAATTCTTTGTGGAAATAATCATCAAAACCATCCCTGTTACCAAGTGCCTTTTCCATTGCACAGCCTCATGGGAGAAATAGCTAAAATTATGGCATGATTTACCTATTTCTTTTCACTAACAAAAGAAAGTTTCCTTTTAACTAACAAAAGAAAATATTACACAGCCACTGTGTAATATTTTGGTTGTGAGGCTGAGCTATGATGAAACTCAGTCTTTGTATTTTGATAAGCTATTTTGGATAGACGAGAAAGGAAAGAAAACACACACACCTTGCAGTAACCATTTCTCTTTGAGTATCAAATTTGCTGACGTGGTTTTCCTTGGAGTGCCAGACTAGTTTTCCCATTTAATTGAAGGAAGTTCCTTTAATACATAAAACTAGATGTGTTTTATCCACCAATTTGAATGTCATGTGTTCCAAAGTTATGTTTAATTCTTTTTCTTTTCAGGGTGAAGGTGCCTTGATCTGAGTGATGTAGAAACTCATATTTGAAGAGGGAAACTCGATGGAGCAATCAGTAGAGCACAAACCTGAAATCACCACTCCATGACTTCCTTGGCACAGTGCTCTGCAACATTAAATGAGATATACAGAATGGATTGCATTTTGAGACTGTAACAGCTCATTCCATATCTGTCACACCACACTTTGTGTTTAGGGGTTTTTTTCCCCTTTCAGCCTGGTACACTTGTGAATTTTACTCTATAATTTTTTGACTTTACCAAAGAGAGAATAGCTTATCATTAGGGATTTCTCTTTACATGGTCTTTTAAATGTTATCCAATAGGTGAAAGTTCTGTGAAATCATACTGGTGACATTTTATCATCATAATTTCCTTCTGATCACATCAAAAACATATCAAAACTTATTGTTGTAATATCTAAGAGCTTCCATGTGATAGGATAGAGGCATGTAAGAAAAGATAAATAATAGTATTCATGATCATCATCATCATCTATTTCTAATAACTCCATGCAAAAAAAGGTCTTCCCAAGTTTGAAATTTCAAAATTAGAATAGCAATTGTTGTCATATCAGTATTTTACAAAAACTTCGAAGAGGGTGAGGAAACAAACCTCCTTCTGCTTTTTTTTTTTTTTTTTTCCCCTACAATAGAAAGAAAATCTCAGTATTCTTGAGACTTCTAGGTTTGGCTTAGAATTCTAGACTCTCTGGGGAAAGAATGGTTGAAACTCATGTTCAGTTACTGATCTCAAAGTAGCCAGCAGATTTGTACTTCTCTCTGGATGTGAGTCTCTTCAACAAGGCTGGAAAAAGATATTTCTGATACACACAGGAAATTATACAAGAAAAAAAATATTAATTAAAGCTGCAAAAGGATGGTCTAAATTATGTAATGGAATGTGTTATGTGTGATTAATTTTCTTTTGCAATTTGTAGCCCTGTGGTCACAGGATCTAATCCAAAGCCTCTTGCATTCACAGGGCTCTTTCCAATAACTCCAGGTTTCAGACATATAATTTGGCACCAAAGGTGGTGTAAGCCCCACTTTAAAAAGTGTTTTTTTGAACTCACCTTTTTTTTTTTTTTTTTTTAATAAACACAACAATCAGAATTCAGAATGTCGATTCAGAACTCCCTCTGCACCTGAACTTCAGGGAGAAGAGATCTGGTGCTGGAGTCCTGACCTTGTTAACAAACAATAAAATTTGCTACTGGCTTGAATTAAATCAAGATTTTACTCTAGAAGACTGAACCTAGGACTTATTTCTTGGATCAAACAAGAACACTAGCCCTAAACATTTATCTTTGATGAGGAAATGCAGTTTCAAGTCAGTTTGGGCTTTGAAATCTACAGTTCGGACTTATTTCAAAGATGAGTTCACATGATGCAGCATTGTAATCTGGGAATTTCATGCTTTAAAAAAAAAAATAGCTGGGAGCAGAATTAGTATGTACAGCATAATAATAGTCCAGTTCAATTGCTGTTTAGTTTGGAATGGTTGCTTTGAGACCTTGTTGGAAAAGAGGAAAAAATGCGATGAGAAGAAATATTTACTGCACAAACTTTGCATGCCAATAAAGAAATTATAGAGAGACTATTGTTAGGCTTGACTCTGTAATTATAATTGAAGCACAGAGATGATAAAATGCAAGACCATTTACAGTTAATCATTTTGACATTGCTTGATTTTTGCTATGAACCATAGAAGAGAAGGACCAAGCAACATTTTACCACAACTGTCTAAACCTTAGGTGGTGCAAATCAACTTAACTCCTTCACTTTAAGCAATGAAGCCCCTTTGCCTCAGCTTGGCCACACATATCTTTGCTACAGTTTGAACCAGCTTTACTGGAGGGAAAAATATAAGTTTGATGTCAACATGATCTAGCAAAGAACTTGCTATGCAACAGAATCTATTTATAACAGTCTGGACTAATTCTTACAGATCACACGGGGAAATTCAAAAGTGTTTTTCATATCAGAAGTGGTTTCATTATTTAGAGTATTTATATTTTTTGAACATGAGGAGCAAAACATTTGTTCTGGGAAGTAAATTTCATTTTAATCACACTTACAAGCTCCTGGTGAGTCCAGCATTCCATGGTGGTAAATGTATAACTGGAAGGGATCTCACGTAGCCATTACCATCTAGAAGTACATGACCTAGTCTGCTTTTTCACCAGCTAAACTCCACCAAAATGCTTCTCATCTCTCTTAAAATGGGAGAAGTTGGTCTCTAGATATGTTTTGCAAATGAAAGTAGTCTGAGAACAGCTTATATGAAACACCTTTAGGAGTCCAGCTCTAGGTGAAATGAGTTCCATATTCAGCTTACCAACGCAGAAAATATCAGCTAAAACATATTAAAAAGGGGAAATGGGGATAAAAGCTGGCACACAGCTACACAGAGATAGCAAGATCCCTTTGTAAAGGATCCTTAATTCCCCATCTGCATTTTTACTTAAAAATTACTTATGGTTTTATGACAAATTACTCCAAAAAGATCTTATCCTTCTTAACACCGAAGACAGAACTAGAACTGCAAAGCTATTCTGTTTCTCTTCTAGGG